>NW_026059560.1:0-49428 GCF_023721935.1 Panthera uncia | reverse complement strand
CTCCTTTCTTCTTCTTCTTCTTCTTCTTCTTCTTCTTCTTCTTCTTCCTCTTCTTCATATACCCTTATTTACTGATACTAGAAAAATTGAGCCAAACAGGCTAAGGGTATAGTTAACCTGCCCTGTAAAATAATTAAAAATAATTATTTGAGGGGTGTTTGGAACCTCAAGCTTGTGCTGAATGAAGATATAGGGCAGGAGCTCCCCTAACTACTGCTGAGAAAAACAGAGAAAAATAAAAATTTAAAACTTAAAAAATGTTATAGAACTGGGGAGCCCAGTAAGGATGGTTAAAGACAATTGCAAAACCACCCTTCAAGGTGGAAGGAAATGATCATTACAAATAACATTATAGGCAAGCATTTTACTACACAAGACACCTACAGAGTTATGAAAAGCAGCCAGTGTACATAAAAGGCAAGTAAATTGATATCCAAAGGACCAGAGAATATGGATTGATCTGACAGGAACTTTAATCAAATATGTTTAAATGTTGAAAAAAAAAAAAGGAAGAGAATCCATGAATCAAAACCAAGATTTCAAGGAGAGAATGGACAAGAAATAAATCTGTGAATAAGCCTAATAGAAATCCTAAGAATGGTAAACACAATTGTCAAAGTAAAAACCAAATGGAGTAAAACAGAAACAATCCTTGCTAATAAATTTGGTGACAGAATTACAAAAAGTCAATAAACAAGCAATAATAAAAACTCCCTTAGGGGCGCCTGGGGGGCTCAGTCGGTTAAGCTGACTTCGGCTCAGGTCATGATCTCGCAGTCCGTGAGTTCGAGCCCCGCGTTGGGCCCTGTGCTGACAGCTCAGAGCCTGGACCCTGTTTCAGATTCTGTGTCTCCCTCTCTCTGACCCTCCCCTGTTCATGCTCTGTCTCTCCCTGTCTCAAAAATAAATTAAAAAAAAAAAACATTAAAAAAAACCCTCCCTTATAAGTAATTTGTGGATTGTAAGAATTCTTGATGTCTTTGGGTCAAAGGACATATAGTACATTAATAATTCAGACGTCCTGGGCTCCAAACATTTAGTAATATAATTATATATACTAGATAGATAGGTAGGTAGATAGATATATAGAAAGATAGACGATAGGGACAGAAAATACATAGGGGGTGGTGGGGAGACAGAGAAGACATAAGAGAGAGACAGAGACAAAAAGGGGAGAGAGAAAATAAGACACACAAGATTTAGCCAGGGTAATAAAAACATCACTATCTTGGTGGATCAGACACAGACATATGCAAAGTGAGCAGTAGAACAGCTTTAACAAATGCTGTGGTCTTATTTAAAAGCAAATAGTAACTGAAGGTTTGGCTCTTGAATGGTAAAAAGGAGTTAGTCTTCCATGCAGATTGGGAATTTGGAGCCAATCTTGCTGCTTAGAACCAGAGATGGGTGTGATATTCTTTCCATATCTAAGGAGGTTGAATGCAGCAGTTACTCATGGCTGCCTCGGGTCATACCTTATATGGAATCCTAGATTTAAGAAGTGATGGGAGAGGTACTAATAGAACCTTGAGAATAGGAACTGAATCAAACCACTTTGTGTCTGAATGCTCTGCAGGGTGCCTATGTCCTTGCAGGGTTGGGTCTAGGGAACTTATTAAAAATGTGGTTCTAGATTGATGTGGTGGAGGATGCAAGTAGAAATTGCTAGATAATGAGAGGTGGGCGCAGAGGGATATTAAAAAAGTCACAGAAAAATAAACCAATGTTTTCCCTTAAAATGAACCTGGAATCTCTAATTCCAAATGCATGAAGTTATTTAATGCTAAGAGATACAGCAAGAAAATTTTAAAAGTTAAGTTATTAATTTACTCTACATTAAATTAATTTTATAGAGCATTTTTGATAAAGACTACAATAAGCATCCTATTTAGTTCTAATAATTCACTATTATAGTACTAATACATTCATTCAAAATGAAGCTGATTAAAAAAAGATAAAAAAAAGAGTAATGGATGATAGATTAAGAGTATCCAATATATGTCTAATCAGAGTTCCAAAAGAATAAAGAGAATACTACTGAAGCCACACTTGGAGAAATATTGAGATACTGGCTGTGAATTTTTGAGAATTGAAGAAAGATGAGAGTTACCAGGTTTAAAGGATACAATAACGTTAAGCCAGGGGCTCTGGGGTGGCTTAGTTGTTTAAGCCTCCCTCAGACTTTGGCCCAGGTCATTATCTCATGGTGCATGAGTTAAGCCCCTCATTGGGCTCTGTGCTGACAGCTCAGAGCCTGAAGCCTGCTTCGGATTTTGTGTCTCCCTTTCTCTGTCCCTCCCCAATTTGTACTCTGTCCCTCTCAAAAAACAAAACAAAACAAAACAAAACATTAAAGGATATAATAGCAACCAAATAAGACAAATAGAAATACAAATAAAACAAATACAAATAAAAATACAAACTTGGTTTTCTGCTTAGGGTCGTACCAGATTGAAATTAAAATGTTGGCCAGAGCTGAGATTTCATCTGAGGCTGAGTTCTCTTCCAAACTCAACAGTTCTTGGAAATTCCTCATGATTATAGAGAACCTCCATTTCTTGCTGGTTGTCAGTTGAGGGTTAGGATTATTTTTGCTCTTAGAAACCACCCTTACGATGGCAATTTGCCTCCTGTATAGCTTGGCAGTTTGCTGTTTCCAGGTCAGCACTATAGTCTCTCATGCTTCCTGTCTCTTCTTTCAGGAGGGGCCCCGTCCCTTTAAAGGAATAGGTCAGCCCAGTCAGGATAATCTCCCTTTTGATTAACTCAAAGTCAACTAATTTGGGACCTTAATTAGTGAAGCAAAATTCCTTAACCTTTGCATATAACAGTCTAACTCTGGGAGTGAAATCATCATATCCATAGCCTTGCCCACACTCAGTTGGTGGTCTTAATTCCTAAAAATAATATTTCTATTCATTAGTGACAACCAGTTAGAAAATTTAATAGAAAATACAAGTTATTTTTCACTGTAGCTATAGAAAATATGAAATACTGTGATAGGATTCTAAGGTATTTCCCAGTATTTTCTTACCTGGTATATATGCTCAGACCATGAAAATTTTGGATTTTACTTTTGTGATTAGATAAAATTACATGGCACAGCCGATCTTATCTGAATGGCCTGACCTAATCATAAAATTACAGTTTTCTCCAGCTGGTAGTGGAAGAGAAAGAAAACCACACTCTGCCTGACCTGGAATAACATAAACACACATGCTATGGACTGTTGGTAGAGAGGGGCAGCCTCCAGGAGCTGCCTACTGTCTCTAGCCAACAACCAGCAGAAAAATGGAAACTTCAGTCCTACAACCCCAAGGAAATGAATTCTGCCAATAACCCATATAATCTTGGAACAACCATAGGTGACTTGACTCAGGGGAGTTAGAGTTAGAGGAATCTTCCAAATGTACAACCACCTGCTTGTTTAATGACAACCAGGACATGGGGATGTAAAGCCACCAAACACAAGATGAATAGGAGAATCAGGCTATGCATTCTACCATGTTGGCCCTTTATTATTTTGAATCTTTGCCATTATTGTAGCATAGAAGCTTGTTTCTGCACTTGTAAAACAGAGATAGGGATGTGCAGTCTCTCAGAGTACTTCTATTTTAACATTTGAAGAGTTTTTAAGCAGTACAAACAAATTATCTGACTTTTGTATAACCCAGTAGAGCAGTCACCTTTTAATATCTAAATCAACAAAGCAGCATTTAGTCTAGGTAGAGGACGAGAAGTGATGTCTAGAAGTAAACAAATAAGATGAACTGTGTAAACAACTCCAGATGGATCTCAGGAAAACAGCTTGAAGGGCAGCCTTATAGAATCACACCTCTGCAGCAGGAATAAGCACTTGATAAAGGGGCAGGCTTTATTTGCCTGCACACTTTGCATTTGCTTTCAATCAGATGGGAAGGCAAAGCTTCTGCCAGCCCAGCAGAACAAAACTCTGCCTCTGTTTATGTCTTAGTCCCTAGGTAGAAGGTTAACTTTGGGGATGACAGATGAAATGCTTCGGTTTGTCATTTATACCACTGTGCACAGATGGCTCTCAGGCATCTATATGATCTTTCTCAGTACTATTTACTGCTCCTCCATCCGGTCCCAGGAGACCAGGTGTGAAATCCAGCACTAAGCAGTTTTTGCTAGCTGTGAATTGCATTGAGCCAAAGAGACCATGTGGCTGGACTTTGGAATGTGAAATAACGTCATTACTTATACCATGAAATTAAATTGCATGTTAACCAAAGTCCTAAAATATGCTCCAGGGAGAAATTTTGCTCTTTTTAAAGATGATATCACCAATTTGGGTTATCACTTAAGAAATATGACAATTTATTCAACATTTAAATTTTCCTGGTAGAAATATGAATATTTTTAAAATTCACTTTTCTTATGTGCTAATGTAGTTCTCAAGTACTATATTTTAATTAAATTCATTAGCTATTTATAGATATCTTACTATATATAGGTAATGCTTGCAGAACTACTAAGGATGGAATGATGGAAAAAACTAGTTACCATTGTGAAGCATCCCACAGTCCTTGGCAAAGAATAAGGCATGAATGGAGAAACTGCATAAGAAATACAAGAAGTGCCTCTTTGGAAGGTTAGAGGAAGCAGAGATGATTAGTTGAGTGACATTAGGCATAGTTTTAGGGTAGGATGGTATTATGTTTGCTTAGCCTTAAAGGATGGGTAGAATTTTAAGACAGAGAGATGGAAGAGAAGGTCATTTCACACTCATGAAAATTATCTTGATGTGGGAAAGTGTAAATTGCATAATGTACAGAGCAGTAACTGGCGTACGGTTCTGTATAGCTGAAGCCTTCAAATTTGAACAGAGGATATTTTAAAAACATTGTTGCATGGGAGCCATTCACCTTTCAAATTGAACTACATTCCCCATTTCATAGAAAGTGGAACCAAAACATAGATAATAATAAGTACAGTTAACACTTAACTGGGGTATCATGTGTCAGGCATTGTTCTCAGATGCCTTCCAAGTGTTCCTTCACTTAATCTGTGAAACAGCCTTATAAGGTTGTACTCTGTTAGCTTCATGTTAATGCTAGGGAACTCAGGTACAGAGCTTAAAAAAATTTACCGAAAGTCACATATCTACTCAGCATAAGTCATATCCACCCAGGCTATATTCACTATTTTCTGCTTACTACTTGGGAAGGGGACAAGTGAAAAAAAAAAGTTAGGTTTAGAAGCTGGGAATTAATTAGACAATGGGGCATTAAAATTTTTGAGCAGATTGATTCTCACAGCTAGTGTTCAGGCAAGATTGGAAGAAGAGAGAAGCTACAGGAGAAGGAATGATTCAGAAAGCCATTACAGAAGTCAAGGTTTGTGTGGATGAGACCCATATTAGAGTTGTTCTAGAAAAACTACTAGCATGGTCATGCTGTGCGTGGTTGACTCCTGAAAGAATCTGAAGATACCCTTGAGGAATTAATTTGCTCTTTATTCATAATGAGCCTCCTTAGGCTCAAGTTGGGCACAAATCCAAGATTCTTCATGTGATTGATTTAGTTCTGGCATTTTCTGGATATTCTAATTTGCTTCTGCTATTAGTTTTAAAGAGATTTATCAGGCATGATTTTGCTTCCATGGCCAGCTGAACACATTAACAGATTTACTTTTGCATGGATAGCAGCTACAGAATCTGGAAAACAATACAAAAAAGTGGCAACTTAAAGGATCTGGAGAGTGAATGTGAGGAGAATCAAAACTTGGAAGAAGAGGATTGTATGTGGTGAGTTTTTTACTATTTTAGCCAGAGGGCAGGTGGCATTTGGTGCCATGAATAAGGAATAAAGCTCCAGTAATTTGCAGACTTTCTGACCTGAAGAATTGGAGAACAGGGTCCAGAGTACTGGCTTAAAATGGTAAGGATAGAACCCCAGAACAGATATAGCCAGGGAGAGGGACCCCAAATCTTTGTATAAACTTTTTTTAAGTCTCTCACTGGCCCTGAACCATGCATGTGTGGGCAGATTCTAAGCAACCCCCCCTAGACAGGACAGAAAAACAAACAAAAACGAGACTGAGATTTGACCTATTGACTAGGAGACAAAGGTTGTGGTTTATGTCCAACTAAATAATTGCCTACTCAACAAAAATATCATAACTCTGGAAGAACAAATGTGGCCCATTCTTAAGAGAAAAAGACAATGGAGGTCAACCTGAGATGGCCCAAATAAACTATGCTTAATGAGATACAGAAAAATAGACTCATAATAAGTGAAAAGATAGGGTATCTCAGTGGAAAAATGGAAGCTATAAGAAAGGACCAATGGAAACTCTTGAACTAGTCAATATACACTTCATCTTTTGGTGGGGATGGACCCAAAATATGATGGGAACCAGAGCACTGCACACTTAAGAATTATGTTTTCAGAAATGACCAGAAGGCCTAGCAACTATAAAACCACTCTGACTCTCTCCAGTATGTCTGCAAGACAATGGGGACAAAGTCATAGCCAAATGTCAGTGGTGGAAGAAATTTTTCTTAAGTGTTTACTAATGAAATGTACTGTTGGAAATTTCATCATTAGAAAAGTAACTCTAAAAAGCTGTTGTCTTTAGTTTCATATTTTGAGAGCAATGCACATATAACTAGAAGAAAATGAGAGTAAGGGAGAATAGTGAGGCATACCACCAGTGAGACAAAGGCTACAGAATGAAATGAATGATGATTCACTCTCCGTTTCTGCCTGTTGCTTCCTTTATCCCTCACCTAGAACAAAATCCAAGCATGTGATTTTGATATGTTCATTTGCTTGCTTATCTCATTCAATTATATACATCCCTCATACTTCCAGGAATAATTTATGAATAGTTAAATTAGCACATAGTAATAAGAATGAGGTATAGATGTCAATAAAGTCTTCAGAAGTCTGCAGAGAAATAAAATAGTAAATGTTCCAACAACTTGGGATACAGTGGTTTTAAAATTAATATTATATTTTCCTTTGAGTAAAATGTAAAGGCAGCCTTCATGGATAATAATAAATGATATTAATAATTATTTCTTAGTCATTAAATCCTAATTATGAAGACTCTGGAGCAACATGGAAAATGCTTTTGCTACGATTGACCAAAACAAATTACAAAATAGTGTGTGTACTCTAAATATAGCTAAGTTAAAATCATCTTTGTTAGGGCAAGATACAGAAAACCAAGAAGAGGCACCTGGGTGGCTCAGTCGGTTAGGTGTTTGACTTTTGATTTCAGCTCAGGTCATGATCTCACAGTTTGTGATTTCAAGCCCCACATCAGGCTCTGTGCTGGCAGCATGGAGCCAGCACATGGAGCCAGCTTAGGATTCTCTCTCTTTCTCCCTTTCTCTGTGCCTCTCCCCTGTTCATGCTGTCTCTGTGTCTCTGAAAATAAATAAATAAACAAACTTAAAAAATTTAAAAAAAAAGAAAGAACCAAGAGGAAAACAAACAAACAAAAAAAAGGAATTCAAAATTGAGGAGATAAAATTGATAGGTTTTTTCCTAATTTCTGTAATTATTATGTTTTTGTAGTAAATAAACTAGCTTTTTCCTTTTGGAAACAGAATATACAGAAAACAGGATAAGAGTTTATGTTTTTTTTAGGTAAGAGGCAATCTCTATATAAAAGCAAGCTATTGGGGCGCCTGGGTGACTCGGTTGGTTAAATATCTGACTCTTGATTTTGGCTCAGGTAATGATCTCATGGTCATGAGGTCCAGCCCCAACTTGGGCTCTGCACTGAGTGAGGAGCCTGCTTGAGATTTTATCTCTCCCTGCCCCTCCTTCTCCTTCTCTCTCTCCAAATAAATAAATAAACATTAAAAAGAAAATAATAAAAGAAAGCTATTGAAAACATAAGAGTTTTAAACTTCTTTGGCTTGCAGATGCCCAGAGGTTCACAATGTGTATATGAAGCTGCCTTGGGGTGCTCTGATGGAGCACAGAGGCTTGGGAGCTTCATCTGCCCTATCCCTTCAACTTAAGGAAAACTAAAGAGTAGCCAAAGGATGGACATAGTATACATGAATGGTCTTGTTATTTGATGAAGCTAATGAGACCTGGAACTTTTGTTGTTTTCAAGACATTCTTTAAAAATGATTCTCTTCTCATAAGCCACTTCAGCACAAAAGAAATTTAAATGGCAGTTTAATCAATAATGCAAATAAAATGTTCCTTTTCATGCCCATGAGTGGGAAAATAACACATTATAAATGACTTCCTGAGTCTCAGATAGAATCTGCCGATTTTTGCAGTTCTTAGGGAAAATGAGAGGGTGGCAATTCCCACAGCAGCTTCTTATCTTCTCAGCAAATGTGTGTAAGTCCCAAAGGCAATGCCACACTCATAATTGGTAATTTGGCTAGCATAAGAGAGGTTGAGGGGAGTGAACAAAAATCCCTAAGACACAGGGATTTTTTGATGACTTTATGGTAGTTTGGTTTATATCCTTATATACTACCTTTTTTCTTCTTTTTTTTTAATGTTTATGTATTTATTTTGAGAGGGAGGGGGATAGCAAGAGGAAGAGAGAGAATCCCAAGTGGGCTCTGCACTGACAGTGCAAGGGCTTAGTCCCATAACCAGTGAGATCATGACCTGAGCCGAAAGCAAGAGTTAGATGCTTAACTGACTGAGCCACCCAGGTGCCGCTGTACTACCTGTTTTTTTAAAGACTTTTATGAATCTGTCTCAGAGAGGTCTCTCTCATCTCCTGATCTAACAGTTTTTAATTTTCCATCTTTTTATGGTCCTTATCATGTTCTGACTTCCATTACTGTTATATAAGGTAATATGGAGAACATCATCAACTTTGTTAATATATTTCATATGGAACCTCAGTCCTCTGATCCGTATTTATGTGATCCCAGGTAACCTTTCTTTTTTTTAAGAAATTTTATATTTTTAAAAAAAATTTATTATTTTGAAAAAAAGAGGGTGCCATGTGGATGTGGAGGAGGGGCAGAGAGTGAGGGGAGAATCCCAAGCAGGATCCGAGTTGTCAGCATGGGGCCCAACATGGAGCTTGATCCCATGAACCTGAGATCATGACCTGAGCCCAAACCAAGAGTCAGATGTTTAACCGACTGAGACATCCAGGGACCTCAGGTAAACTTTCTTAAATTCTCAAATCAGAATATTTCTCAGTAATAGATGATCATACCAGACTCATATGTTTTCATGAGGATTAAGTAAGACAGTATATGTAGTGTTTAGCAGAGATGTGAAAAGGAGTAAATGCTCAATAACTTGTAGCTACCATATGCTTTCCTCATCTCTTTTACTAAATTTTAGCTTCTTGAGAGTTAACTCTTTAAGGTTAATCTTTTTCTGCACTACAGTGTTGAAGTAAAGAGGTAATACTAAAATGATTTCTTAAGGAGAACATTCCTGAATTATAAGCACACATTATACAGAGCATTTGTTAATTACCCTCTATGACATCTAATCTCTCAGTCCCCATGAGTACTGATCATGAAAGATTTTCTAATATTTTTCTGTTGGTTCATTGGTTTGTTTGCTTCTTGGATTTTGTTCCAGTACATCTGATAGCTGAGTCTGTGCAACTCCCAGGAAGTAACTCTACCTTTGTCTCCCACACAACATGACAAACAGAAAGGCAAGAAAGTGTGACTGACATTATTGAAAAGGACACCTTATATCTATTCCAATTTATATATAAAAGAAGAACCACATCATTGAAAACCACTCATATTTTATTTGTAATGTACTTCACAACTGATCAAAAATCAGGAACATGTATCAAGACCCAATAGTTCAAAGCTGCTTTAATGGTTTCCGGTTTTCAGAGGTCAACTTTATTTGACCCACATGAGGATTTTCAGTTACTCACTTCCCTAGATTATTCCTTTTAGAGCTTTCTAATATTTTGATTATCCAGCAACATCCCTTTCCTTGTCTAATTCTTATAATCATATTTGAGAATGATTCCTATATAGTTAACCCACTTAGGGTAATTCCAAACTTTTTAAAAAGTCATATTTTAAATGTTTTTTTCCCCACATGTCATTACAACTGCTTAAATCAATTAATTCTTCTTTATGTTCATTTTCCCTATAGGAAGAACCTATTTAGTTTATTGATTTTTCTCTTACATAATAACCTTCATTTTATAGTATTCAAAAGTCAATAGATGGAAGATTATCCAGGAAGGTCAGTCAGGCAGTGAGAATTCACCAGAGACTCACAGCCACTCATATATATTGTTCCCTCTACAAAACTGAGGTGAGACCTTTCTCTTTAGTATAGAGGAATGGTTCAAAACTCCAGAGAAATTCAGCATTTTATAAATTGGGTAGTTTTCATCATTTTGTTAACCTCTCTAGCTGTTAAGCTGCTGATGTATTTAGTCACGATGGAGACTTTGGCTCATTCTTATTTCAAGGATAGATCTGGTGACCCTAATTTCAAGGTGTAGAACAATGCAAGAACTGAGCCAGAAAATGATGTCTCTTACTGGTTTTGGCGCATTCCTCCTCAGGGGCGACGAAACAGTGTACATCCCTGGGAAGGTGACTTTGAAATCCAACTCTGAAAAAAATTGCTCTAACGGTGAGTGTATCTACAGACTGCAGGAGCTGCAGCTTCAGAAAACCAGGCCTGCATCCTTTGCGTAATAACCCCGGCCCATGGATAAACTCTGATACCCACACAGAGGGATTTAATGATCCACACTCTGTGTCCATCTTTATTGTTTCTAAGGAACAGGCTCTCTGCAGAGAGAGAAATCTACCCAGTCCAGATTATGGGTAAAACTGTAGGAGGTACAATTAGCTTCACAAATTGTCAGGGGTTTTTAAGACTTATTCACTCTTAAGATACTTTAATGATTAGGTATCTTAGGATTCAGCCTTTGTAGAAGCAAAAATAAATGTCAGTTTTAATCTCCCAATCAGTGATTTCTCAAAATGAGTCTGGCAAGGCACCTCACATCTATCTTCCAACATGCCTGCGAGGAAGAAACTGGAGCAAATAGATGGAAATCCCGGGAAGGTAGATGAGTCATGATGATTGCCTCTTTCCCATTTATCTTCTCTTTCACAAAATAAGTGGCTGGCATTTCAGATGGTTGTAAGAGGTAATGGGGGTAGCATCCTAAATGGTAGTAACTGTGCATTTCTGTTTCCTTTTCTTGGAAAGGGCTTTTATAGGGCATTTACTAACTGTTATTTATCAATGCCCTGTTAGGTAGGTCATCTGTGTACAGATTTAGTGTCTGATGTTCAGAAGAATTTCCTGAACTTGGTGACTATCCAATAAAATATCTGAAATAAAAAATAATAAGAAGTAGAGATTGGATAGGATTTGTGCCATTATTATGCCAAGGTTTAAAGGGGATATTGAAATTCATTGTTGAGCTGTTGATCAAAATTGTTATTTTTCAACCTTGTCTGCATCTTAAAATACATAGGAAGATTTGAAAAATACTGATTCCCAGGCCACATACAAGACTAATTACATATACATCTCTGATGGCGGGACCCTAGCATGGATATTTTATAAGGTAATTTCAGTGTATATCTTAGTTTAGGAACCACTGGTCTAAAGGATAACAAAAATGTTGCTAAATCCTCTGGCAGTTCAATTGCCAGAGACATTTATGAGTAATTAAAACAATTGAAAACTAAAGGCTTATGGCTAGGGACAGTTGTATGAGAGGTGAAGTTTTTCAATGTCACTATAACCAATGATAGAAGTAGTGAGGCTTTATTTTAAAAACATTTCAAAAGATAGAATATGACAGAATGCAACATTTCTGTATCAAGAATCTTTATCATTTTAGTCCCTGTGTTTCTGGAATCATCAATAAAAAAGCCTCCAGAAATATCTTTTCATCCTTTTGTGGGATGCAGGAACAAAGGAGGTAGTCATCAGGATTGTCCGGAATGTGGAGTCACAAAGATATAGATATCAGAAAGACATAAATATATCTGACCTCTTTTTCTTAGCCTTTAGCTATAAAGACTAAGCTGTTTATCCCCTCCATTCCCTTTGTCCCTCCATTCTAAAGTCATCTAATAGGAAATGGAGGGATACTTTATCATTAGCTTTGACAAAGACCTGTCAGTGCTGAGAAATAATAACAAAATAGTGTCTACAACACTATGTCTTCTTCTTTTGGGTTTTTCAACATTTACAAAACAGTGTGGAATATCCCAATATATTTATGAAGTACTTTTGGAATGACTTATCAGAAGTATTTTTGCAACTAGCCAGTCAACTTTGACATGATTTCTAATGAATTCTGAGACACTAATTAGTACCATCTGTTACAGCTTGCTCTGTGGCTTTCTTTGTTGTTTTTTCTCAAAATCATAGAAGCTTCTAAGACTTCAGAGGTGATGAAAGTATTCTTCTAATTACTCACTGTTTCCCCTTTTATTTCATATTTTTCAAGGAACAAGGGGAGAATATAGTCAAGACCATCACTAGTGCAATTTTTTCCTAGGATAGTTTCAATTCAATAAGTCCTTTCTTATTTCTCAGACATAATTGATAGTATACTGTTAGCTCCTCAGTTAATCCACCTGTAGCATAGGAGAATCCTTACTTAGCAATACCAACACGGTGTTTTGTTGTTATTTTCTTGTTTTCTTCCTATGAGGATATCTGGTCTCAAAGTTTCACCCATTCAGCCTGAGATCATTCGGTTATGGTATTCTAATTCTATTGGCCAGGACTCCCATGTTCTCATAGGAAAGGGAAAAATGTTGATATATCCAGGGAAGCCTCAAAAGTCTGAGTCATCCTACATTTATCTTGGATGGCATTATCGTTCACTGTTATTGAAAATGTCCCACAGAGTATCATGTAGAGCAAAGGATGCCTGTGAGTAGTTCCTTAAAGAAAGTGTTTGGGTGCATAAAGTTTTCATACTTTCCCCATCTGTTATCTTTCTTAGAGATCCATAATTCAAATTCACATTCTGCAAAGACCACACTTTGTGAAGTGCCAATCCAGCTGGGGCAGAGGTGATGAGCAGAGAGAAGCAAATTCTTTTTAAGTTCAGAGGGAAAGGCAGATAACATGGTCTGTACTAAGAAGGCTGGCTTGAACTGGTTAAGCATAAAAAAAATTGTAATAAGGACCAAAAAATTACCTACTATGCATATACCTTTGAGAAAGGTAGTATGAATTTTATAGAGGTGAATTATACATAGATTCTTTCCTAACATAACTTATCTAATGGAGGACATAAAGCAAGTCTGGAAAAGTGACATGAAGAATGTAAAATTTAGGCCACAAGAGAGGTACAGATAATATGCTATGACTATTCTGTGCTAGGAGAGATTATTACTACCTGGGGATAGGGTAGAATTAGAGAAATCTTCATGGGGCAATGGGAGTAACTGAACTTTAAAGGATGTACTTTAACACGGAAGGAGAGCATGTTAGGTGGGGATGGATACATAGGTAGGAGTCTAGAAGGCATGGATCATGTTCAGTGTGGGAATAAATGGGGAAATGTTGGCAAGCAAGTGGTTAAATTATTTTAGATTTTATACAAAGAGTCCTACATTTCAGGCTTAGGAGTCGGCTTAGTAGAAAGCTATTTAATAAAAATTAGGTACAAGAAATCCTTTTCTGAAGTGTTTGGCAGTTAAGCGTACATGGTAAGCAATCTACTCCAATGCTCCCAACAGGTAGTACATTTTCACATGGAACTTGAGAGCCAATGGGAAGAAATAGAGAGTTGGGCAAAGCTAGTACTGCCCTCAGGTCTTTAGAAAAGCAATTCAGAGCCAAGCTTCTTACACTTTCATGCACATGCTGATTACTTGGGGGATCTTATTAAAATGCAAATTTTGATTTGGTGTATCTATGGAGCCTGAAACTCTTCAATTTTAGCAAGCACTTATAGATGCCAGGGTTTGTTTTTTTGTTGTTTGTTTTGTTGGGGGGGAGGGGACAAATCTATAGACCACATATGGGGTTATGAGGATTTTAAACCAATGGAACCCCAAACTTAACTACATGGCAAAATCACCTGTGGAGCAGGTGACTAGTCACCTGATACCTGGACCCTACTTAACAGAGACTCTGGTTTAATTGGATCTTGGATGGGGTCTTGGCATCAGTAGTGTTAAAAGTCCCCCAGGGAATTGTAATGTGAGGCGTCCATTGAGGAGTACCACTCTTCAGTTAGTGTTTTTCTCAACCCTGGCTGCACATTACAATCACTCAGGGAGGTTTTAAAAAATCCCAGTGCTCAGACAGATCCCAGACCAATTAAATCTGACTCTCTGGAGAAGGGATCCAGACATTGGTATTTTTCAGGGGCTCCCTAAGTGATTCTAAGGTGTGGCAAAGTTTAGAATCACTGACCTGGAGAGATTTAGGAATTTCTCTCTGTCCCTGACCGGAAGAAGCCTGGGCCTCTACAGCTGTTTAGAGAGCAAGGTGCACGTGCTATTCTGTTGTCAAGTCTATCACATATTAACCACCTGCATGTCGCTCATTAATGCAAATAAGACCAGTCATCTAGGGCTTTTAGTCTGGGGGTGAAGAAACAAACAATAATTTTTCTGAAATGAAAAACACTGAGGAATAAATAGAACGAAGAGTTGGGCCCATTGTTTTGTCAAGATCTGGTGGGCTTAGTTCAGTGAGCTCTTCCAGTGCAGGTCTGCATTGTTAACACATGGCTAGGGATAGTCTCACTGAAAACCCAGACAATACACATGAAATCACTGTAAAATAATGAGAAGAAAGTGGTGCTGGAATTAGCAGGACAGGACCAGACAGAGTAGGGACAGTAATGCATAGAAGGGGACTCAGAGAGTTTGGCCATGGCCCTATTATAAGAGTTTGGCCATGGCCCTGTTACAAGGCCATAATGCACATGACTCCTTTGCTATAAGCTGAAAGGCACAGTACAAGTGTCAATAATTAAAGGCACGTTATCTCTAGGACCACAGAGTAAGTATAAATAACATTCATGTTGTCTGATTCTTTTTTTCGTTTTTCCTGGAATTATTGCTTTCAAGAATGCAGGTGCTCTGTACTGGCACTTAAAACTCTAAATGTTTGTTTGGGGTTTGATGAACAGTTCTCAATGTGAAATGATCATTTGGGAGGAAATGAGAAACAAAAGAAAAGTTGAAAAAAAATTCCTACCCTGATCCAACCTTACTTTATTTTTTAGACAATGTAAGATTGTGTCATTTTTAGGTCTATATAGGATATCATTGTGTCATTAGTAATAAATTGAAATAATTATTCAGACATGGGTACATAAGAGCAAATTTGTGCTGTTTATACTGAATAGAGAGGTAAAAACTTAAATACTAAGTTGTTTATGAATATCGACAGAGACTGACTCGGAAATCCATCTGGGCTCAGATTTAGTAAACAGAAGTATTTAACCTTGCAATATCATTCTAGACTCTCAGAGCTACTAGGGGAAACAAAGGTCTATACTTGAGTTATCCATACTAGGTAATTATATACTGAGTTGTCATTTCAGTGAGGTTAGTCGGATATAGGAAAGCCAGTCATGACATTGAATTTACAGAAAAAAAAAAACAATACAAAACATGGAAAAGACAATATCGATTCATGATGAAGAGTGTTCTTAATTTTGTTTTTAATTCAACACTTTTCTCATACTGCTAATTATAAGATTTAAGTAATACTCAGAATCAGAGTGATACCCCACACAGTCCCGTATATACTCAGATGACTGGAATCCCTGAGATGCCCAGACATATGGATATGAGAAAAGACTTGAATGTTAGACTTTCGATCTACAACCTTTTTATCGTTAGAATCAAATGATGTAACTTTTGTAAACATGCCTTTGCATTGTGCTGGACACTTGTTATGCAGCCAATTTTGCTATTCTTTCCCTACAGCAATAAGTTAAGCATTTTTGAGTTTGCCAGGTATTAATCACAGGTATTGGTTTGTGTGATATTTATAAACATCACATGGGGATGCCTAGGTGGCTCAGTTGGTTAAGTGTCTGACTCTCGGTTTCAGCTTGGGTCATGATCTCAGGGTTGGGCTCTGCACTGATGGCGTGAAACCTGCTTGGCATTCTTTCTCTCTGCCCTCTCCTCCTATGCACGTGCTCTCTTTCTCAAAAATAAATAAACATTTAAAAAGAAACCACATGAGGAATGTATAATCATCTCCATTTATCTTACTGGGAAATTCAAGTACAGAGAGTTTAAGAATTTGCCTATGGCTAACAGGTGACAGAACTAGGACTTGACCCCAGGCATTTGGTCTTCAGAATTCAGATTCTTTCCACTAAACAAACTATCCTTTCCTGATTTAAAGACCTTTTATCATTTGATTTTCATTTAGAAAATGAGATGATATTTGTGTTAGAAACTAACTATACAAAGATAAAAGTGATATACTATTAATTACACCCCAATATCCACCACAACTTCCTGTCACCATCTATTTAATTAAATCCTCTGATAACCTTTACTGCCTCAAAAACATGAAGGTAGGCTAAGGAATCATACAGACTCTTAGAATTTCTGCTCATATGTATTGTACTATATAGTCGTATATTTCACTGCCAGCCCTCTCCCCATCCCCAGCCCACATGTTACTAATGCGGAAAGTGAGGTCCAGAGAAAGAAATTTGCTAAAACATGGATTAAACTGAGCTCCGGGAACTTCTATTAGCTTGAAGTGTTATAGCTCCTCCCAGACTCAAGAGTCCTTTGCTTCAGGATCAGGTCTGTGTTCTGTGTTCTAAAGAATTGTACTGAAATCCCATCTCCTTTCATGTTTGGTTCACTAAGAACTTCAGATTTCAGAAACTCAGAAGGATTTTGGGACTTCTACTTCTGATAGTGTCTTTTCAATTCCTCATTCATTTGACTTTTTCTGTAGCCTTTGTATCTGAGAAGCAACATATCCTCAGCATCTCTCTTGGTTAACTTTTGATATCATGTATCTATTTCTGGTTTTTATTATCTGTATTTTGTAAACTTTGTCAACTGTTTTCTGAGTTACTACCTGACCAAGTTTAGTGCTAGTTACTGGGTATGAATGAATCAGACTGGTATAGTTAACATCCTCACAGGGCTTGTAGTCTAATAGGGTACATAAACAATTAAACAGAAAGTTATAGCTTAGAGAGGTAAGTCCGATAAGAGGGATGTAGATCCAGATGAAGTGGATCCAGGGAAGTCTTCATGGGAGAGTAGATCTCTGAGATGAGAGGTAAAGGAGAAATATCAATTATCCAGCCTCCATAATGGCAGGGACTGACCTAAGTGATATTACTATTCTTAACAAAGTGTCTGTCATATAGTTTGAATTTAGCAAATATTTTTGAATGAAGAGATGAATGCAAAGTGAAGAGGTTGACAGAAACTCCCTCCTTGACCAAACTTTAATTAGGCTTTCTTGAGCCCTCTCTTTTTTGGCTAGGCTTCATCCATGGGCCCTTCCTTTGGCCCTCTGAGCTCAGTTTTAGCAATGAATAACCAATTTATTGAGAATACCCCATCTTTGGTATCTAATGACCTTGGCCTACCTTTATCGAGAATCCAGTTTAGCAAAAATCCTCCTATCCTTGATATTTGGTCAAATCTCCTCTTAATTTTTTATCCCTTTCTCTGCTCATTGGATATAAATCCTCAGCTGTCTGTTGTGTTTGGAGTTAAGTTCAAAAGCTGTTCCTTATTGCAACAGTCTCAAGTAAAGTCTTTCTTACTATTTAACAAGTTTCAGAATGTCTTTAATAAGGGTAAAGAGTATGAAGGCTCAGATGCAAGCATCTTCAGCTCACTTATTTTCTTCTTGTACTTTGGTAATTTTTCTGCAAAAGAAGAAAAATTTTACACCATTGAGTTTTATGGAGATTACATTAAATAATATATGAAAATGATATATGCAAAATATTAAGATAATGTTTGGCATAGAATAGATGCTAAATAAGTGATAGATATTATCTCTTTCTAATATCATTTCCTTGTGCTCTTAGTTATCCAAAGTAAGCTTTGCTTTCCTGGAATCTAGATAGAATAAATGAAGTCTGAGCATCTCCTGAAATTATGTGCAATATTGTGTATACACTCCATGCCTTATGTAACACCCCTAACCATTTCATATCATCTGTCCCAACAACTACCCCAATTGGCTTCTCTTCCTAAAGACTATATTTCTCTCTGTAGTGCTGTTTCTCTCTTAGCTTCTCAAGGTATACATCTTTTAATAAACTTTGATGGTTCTCTCTAGTTTACCCTTTCTAGTAGTTCTGCAATCAAATGTCAGCAGTGTTTCTCTTAAAATGCTATGTTTTGTCATTTTTTTTCTACTGTCACTTTGGACCATTTTCGCTTTGCATTGAGATTTCTGTAATAGCTTCCTAGCTGGTCTCCTGGCTCCTAGCTTTTCTTCAGAGTTAGTCCATCCTTCATGGCATTGCCATGTTTTATCTTTAATGAATTGGTCCTCTATTCCCAACTCCTTATTATTTATTGGATGATGCCCCTTACCCACTATGATGGGCCTTTGACACTTCTTTATTGTTCAGTGCATTTGCTACATTTTGTGATCAAGAATCGAAATTATTTTCTTGATGGATCCTCTTCTTCCTAATAAGTAATAATTAATTAATAATTGCTTAAGCCAGGCTCCAAATGGTCTGAGCATATTCTTCTTGTTTTTCCAAGAATGTCCTTCCACTCTCTTTTCTGCCCATACAAATCCTTGCCATCTTTCATGCTCTAGTTCAAGCCTCTCATGTTTCAAAGGAGAATTCCCTAATGGTCATCTTTCACTTTTTTTCCTCTTCTAACTTCTGATTGCATGGATTGCTAAATTCATGCAATTTATGGTGTGAGTGCTTGTGTGTATGAGTGTGTGTGTGTATGTGAGCACACAGGCATGTGCACCACTTCCTCCTCCTGACTCATGACAGGAACAGGACTTGTCTTCCATTCACATTGCTACCACCACCAGACTATTTTTTAAAAAGTAGGGGCACCCTAGTGGCTCAGTCACTTAAGCATTCGACTTCGGCTCAGGTCGTGATCTCATGGTTTGTAAAATGTACTTAATAAATAATTGTAGTTGATAAGCAATCTTCACCATATATGTAGGTCTAATTTTCAGCTTAGTTTCTTAAATATTTTGGAAGGTGTAGAAAAATGTAGCCATAGAAATTTCAGTTCTCTAGAGTAACAATGTACTATGAAGGTTGTTTAACAAGCGGTCAATTCTCCCAAGTATGGAAAAAGATACATAAATCAATAAGGAATTTGTTATTTTCAAACTGTGTCCTCCTGCAAGACATTGTTTATGAATAAGTTCCACCTTAAATCAGAAATCACATCACTCCTGTTGATTAAGTCATAAGTTATTACCTGACTCTGCAGTCTTGGCCATTGTTAAGTTATTTCTATAAAAGCGAGGACCTGAGCTTAATGCTTTGTAAGGGTCTTTGCCATCTGAAAATTTCTTTAAATAATTCTACAGAGATAAACTTTTACACATGCATTGAAGGGCTTGAAGGTTATTTTCCTTTCTGAAATTTATATGCAAAATAATGTACTGAAGGCTAAATAAAACACAGGCAAAAATGTCCACTATTTTTCCATTTTCTAATTCAGAGAAGTGAGTGGATAAATTTAATTTTAATCTTTAACATCATCTTACCTGAGAGAAATTATATAAAGATATTTAAAGCAATGATCAATTTATAATGTTTGAGAGAAAGAAAGCAATGAGCCAAAGAGGAAAAATAATACTACTAATAAATATTTATTTATTGCTTACTATGTTTCTGGCTTTGGTACACACTTGATATCAACGTTTTGTTCTTCAGTTCCAAAGTGAAATATCTGGTGAGCCATTATAAATAATAGAATATTGGAACTTTATGGGACCTTAGAGGTCACCTAGTCTGCCCTCTAATTTTATAGATAAGGACACTGAAGTGAGAAAATGGGAGTTAAATTGTCCAAGGTCACAGGACATTTTAAAGACATTCTTATTAGGATTAAATATCCAGTTTTCGTAACCTTCTCCCAACTGGTAATTTTATCTTAATCCTTGCTGATATAAAGGGATGAATTTTGCAATAGACTTCATATTGAAGTCTGATCTCATATCGATAAAGATTTGCTATAGAGACTTGGATCTGCTGTACAACATACTATAGAATACATTGTGCTAAGAACTTTTTAAGAGGGTAGGTCTCATGTTAAGTATTCTTTTTTTATTTATTATTTTTAATGTTTATTCATTTTTGAGAGACAGAGCACGAGCAGGGGGGAGTAGGGCAGAGAGAAAGGGAGACACAGAATCCGAAGCAGGCTCCAGGCTCTGAGCTGTGAACACAGAGCCCAATTTGGGGCTCCAACTCACAAGCTGTGAGATCATGACCTGAGCCGAAGTCAGATGCTTAACCGACTGAGCCACCCAGGTGCCCCTCATGTTAAGTATTACTAAAAAAAATAGAAATAATGGAAAACAAAAAAGCAAAAGCAAGGGTATATAAATCCTTTGGAGATGATGGATGTATTTATAACCTTGATTGAGATGATAGTATCACAGGTATATGCATATGTCCAAATTCATCAAAATGCAGAAATGTTAAAAAGATACATTTTTTCTATATGAAGTATACCCCAGTAAAGCTGAAAACATCATGTTCAAAAGAAATAAAAATTAGATTTGCATTATATGTTAAGTAAATTAATGTTAATTCAAATTGTCAAATTAAAAATTGGAAGTTTTTACATAAAATCTAGTTTTCTGGCTTCTTATGCCCTGTCTCTGAACAGAACCATTACCAGAAGTTTTGCTGAGATATATGCTCTGCAGTTCAACCGGCCATTCTCATGATATATGTTCTGTTACCAGTAGAACTGTGAATTTCAGATCTTCATTCTCAAGCCTTTGTCTGTATGTACTCAGGGTGTTTCAGTCTTCCTTTTTAATTTCCCTTTGTTTCTGCCTTCATTCAGGCCTTCAGCACTTGTTCTTTGGACTGGTTAGGACACTGGTTTTCTTGTCTCTGATAACATTTGATTGCTAGCTTTCAAGGCCCGTGAGTTGGTCTCTTGCTTTCAGAAGTAGCTGGGGTGTAGCTACTAAGAGGTAAGGAACAATTGCTCACTTTCTTATTAAGAGATCATTTAAAATTCGTTTTCAAGGTAATGTGATGCCATCCCCATTAAGTTGGTGAGACAGAGAGAAAAGGCTCACAATGTCCCAAAGCAGATCTACCTGCCTGCCTGCCTGTATTCACTCTGGTCCTGGCTCTCTCTCCTGCAGCTCAGCTGTGCCTGACAGTACCAGCTTCTCTCTTCACTGTGCTCTGTTCTCAGTGGGTCTTCAGCTAGGTTTTCCCTCCACCTCTAATACCTTTCCCTCCCTATCTCCCCCATTGTTTATATCTGGACCTTGAGCCTAGGGAAGATCAATAAAAAGATATTCAAGTTTTTAAATGTTTTTCTTATCAATGAATTTGTCTTGGGCATAGTATTTCAATTTCACAAATGATCTAGGAGTGTCTCTCCATGGAAATGATCTCAGGCATTGAACTGAAGGTATAAAATATATGCTAATGATGAAAAGAAAGGGCAAAAGGGACATTACAGGAAGAAATATTTTATGGCCAATATAATGGCATAGCAAACCACTTTTGGAATAACTAAGCATTTCTGTTAAAAACATAAAAGGTCAAATAGCATATCTTATAATGCAGACAGAAATTCATTCAATTTTAAAGTTGTTCTTGCACTATCCAAAGTTACTTAGAGGACAAACTAACTGAGGTTAATAGACTTTAATATGTCACCAGCCTAAGTGGTCGATCAAAATATAAATTTAAAGGAATAAGGCAGATATTTCAAGCCTGTAAACACATGTCATCAATCTCTTAAATGATTTTGTTTCTCGTTTATCCTAATACTATGACAGTTCTAATCCTGCATATTTTCCCATCAAAAGTGCAACTTTCAATTTCTCTATCATTGTAACTTTGCAATCATCTTCATAAATAGTGAAATCCTATTCAGCACTGACTCCTTTAAAATCAGTAATTATGGATGGAGTTTGAGGCAGGCAGGGGACTTGATTCTGAGGTATGGCTCCTGGCCTGACTCCACTAACTTGGTTTCACCTCTCTTTTTAAGGGTGCTCTGGGCCAGTACTAACTCTCAGCATATTGCACTTGATTCTTTTTTATTTTATTATTACTTTCTGTCTACAATGTCATGTTAGGTTGTTACATTGTTTTCTCTTTAATTTTTTAACATTTATTTTTGAGATAGAGAGACAGAGCCCAAGTGGGGGGGCGGGCGGCAGAGAGAGAGAGGGAGACACAGAATCTGAAAATCTGAAGCAGGCTCAAGGCTTTGAGCTGTCAGCACAGAGCCCAACACGGGGCTTGAACCCATGAACCATGAGATCATGACCTGAGCCAAAGTTGGTTAGGACACTCAACCAGCTGAGACACCCAGGTGCCCCAGGTTGTTACATTGTTTCAGAGGAGGACAACTAACATTAAGTGAGCAATATGCCAAAAGGAAAGTTTATTATTTTCAAACTTCTTATTAACAATAGGATTTTATTGGTCTCAACAAGTGCCTCTTTGGAGAGTTTTAGAATAACAGCAACAACAAAACCAAACCAAAAACAAAAGAAAAAAAGGTAAAAAGAGAAAGGGTTTTTCCATGATGAAAACATGGAGATTCTGATAACTTGAGACAGAGGCTGTTTATGCACACCAACTCTTTTGACAATTTTTCCCAATCAAGTGAGTTGAGATAATTTATAGGGAATTTCAGTAAAACTATATAAAAGTCTTTGCATGTGTTGTTCCCTTTGCCAGGAAATCTCTCCCTGACCCATATTCCTCTGCTCTTGCATTACCTCTTCAGAGAGATTTTTCTTTGGCCAACTGATTTAAAGCAACACAATAGTCCTCTTTATTTCCTTGTATTGAACAGCTTTTCATCAAATTATTGTTCCTTACAAATGAGTCATAACATTTATTTGTAGATTGTATAATTGGCACATTAGATAAATGAAGGCAAGGATGTCATCTTTTTTGTTCACTGCTCTATTCTCAGAGCCTAAGACAGAGGCCAGACACAAAGCAGGTTCTCAATAATTATTTGTTGAAATTATTAATTAATAAAAATATGGGTGCCTTAGGAAGGATTATTTTATTTCAAAATTGCGCACCATGTGATTACACATCATGATGAATATTCAATCTACCATCTTTCTTGAGGTTATAAAACACATTTGTACAAGTGTATTTGCTTTAGTTCATCAGATATATTTGTACAAGTAACCAGTTATAAGAAAACAACACAACCTGGTTAAGCCAAGCAGTCAATTAAAAAACAACACCTTAATCTAACTTTAGTGTTTCACTTATTTCAAATTCCTATGTACTTTTTAAGTAAATCTAAAATTTTTTTTGCTGGTGTTTTTTGTTTGTTTGTTTGTTTATTTTTAGTGGCAACAGAATGGGGACATGAGATTAGCAGTGGGCAGGGAAGTGATTTTAAAGCCTGAGGTGATCAGTTTCCATTAGCATAGCATGCCTCTCTTATTTTCTACCCTTTTTCTCTAGCATGAAGATTTAAAATATGTTTGTTACATAGAATACCTGAAGTTGGTCTGTTTGATGACACTGAGAAGAACCTTGAGAAATGTTCCTGTTTATCTACATAACCAGAATAACATTTTATTGACATTGAAAAGCATGTGAATTTTCTTTCAATAAATGTTTCAGTTGAGATGGAAATGCCAATTTATTAATGTCAAAATGTCCAAAAGTACTCTGAAAGAAAAGTTACGATTTGATTTTTGAGCCAAACTTGATTGAGCACTTGCCATATGTCATCTATTCTGCTACCTTCTGGAATATCAAAGGTCACCAAATGACAGGCACTGTCCCAGGGATTGCACAGAGCAATAGGAGAGATTATTTCTTTGTTTTTTCACACATTTATTGATTTATATATACTTAATATTGAAACAAAAATGATTTAAAGTAATCTCTAAAAGGTTATATAATACAAAATAATATGTTGGAAGCAGGAAAGAAAGATAAGGTAGAGGATAAACAAGGAGAAGGCAATAAAATATGGGCATGGAAGAATATATCCTTGCTGAGGGGTATATATGAATTGATAATTACAACTCAGTGTGTGAATAAATGTAACACTGAAAGTATGCACATGGAACAGTTTTAACAGATAAGAGAGTGAATAACTAAATATTTCTCAGGAGATTTTCATTGAGTCAGAGAAGGTGCCGAGAATTAATGGATTTCCTGAGTTCTTGAGGAAGAATAATAATTGTTCAGACAGATTGAGTGTGTGTGTGTGTGGGGGGGGCGTTACAGTACTCTAGGCAAAGAGAAAAGCATGTGGCATGTGCAAAATTATAGAAGCATGCATAATTAAAACAGCATGGGACGTTTGGGAAATTATAAGGATAAAAATGAAATGGGAGAAGCCAGTGATGAGGGTAAAAAGGGAGGATGGCTTCCAGCCAGTTTTTGTGCTGCATTAATTTGGTGTCAGATAGAAAAACACGGGTGATGGTGCACCTCAGTGAACACAGTTGTGGATGGTGGTTCAGTTGTGTTTTGAGGAGGAGATGTTGTGACTCATTCAACTTTTAAGTATGCCATAATGTTTACTAATGGTTCAGATCACTGGAGGGTAACCTGAAGGCATTCCCAGAGCAGAGCTGGTTACCTCTGTGTCATGAAATGATCCTCCAAATGCGAATCCTTTAGAGCCAAAATGACGTGGGTAAGGTTCATGGGGAATTTACAGAATCCTAATTCTTTTGTAATTGCCTTAAATATCTTTCCTCAGCAGCAGTATTTCAAAAAGATGCTGTTGCACTAAATATTCCTGATACCTTACTTTTTTTTGGTCAAGGAACTATATACCTCATGTCAGATGTATACCTGTTACAGGTAATGCTTTAAAAAGGACAGAGACCTGATATAACATATATTTTATTCTTTGTTACCTGCGTCTCACATCCATTCCTTTATTGGACCACAATTTCCACCTTCCGTGAGCTTTTTCTCCCTGTGTGGCATTAACACAAGCCACGTATTTTCCCAGACTTTGGTCTCTCGCCCCATGGTTAACAGAACAATCCTTTAAGCTCTAGTATGTGTCACTGGTCCTGGTCACATGAGTCACCTTTGCTCATTGGCTCCATTCTGAGTACTTGCATGTTGACAGCCCTGTACAAACCATATGCTAAAGCTGTCCCAATCCATACTCACTGTGCTCTTCCAGACACAATCTTTTCTCTATCCTGTGCCCTGTGTCATATCTCTAACAAACACATATCTCACTTCTACTTAATGAAATTCTGAACATTCTTCAAGGTCCAGGTGAAACATCTTTCTTCACCATGTCACTCATCCTAATAGGCTTGGAAACAAAATCCTCCTTCTTTAGACTACAATAACAATTTCTTTCTCTTGTATCTCATTTGTGGTATCGTGTGGTAGTGTGTGTGTGTGTGTGTGTGTGTGTGTGTGTGTGTGAGTGTGTTTTGAAATTTGTCATAGGATTCTTCCCATTCCTGCCTCCCATCTAGTTAATTAATATCTATCATCTCACATATTTTTTATGAGTATATTTAGGTTTTACTCTCTTAGCAAATATAATTTATGCAGTACATACACACACACACACACACACACACACGCAGACACACATATAGTCAGCTATATTCACCATGTCACACATTAGATTCTCAGACTTTATTCAAACTTTCATGTAGCTGAAAGTTTGTAATTTTACCAACCTCTCCCTCTGCCCATCCCAGCCCTGGAAACCCACTTTTCTATTCTTTGGTTCTATGGGTTTGGTTTGTTGTTGTTGTTTTTTAAGATTCTGCATATCAGTGACACAGTATAGTATTTGTCTTTCTCTGACTTATTTCACTTAGCATAATGCCCTCAAGGTCCATTCATGTAGTCTTAAACAGCAGTATTTCCTTCTTTCTCATGGATGAATAATCTTTCTCTCTCTGTCTCTTTATGTATATATATATATATATATATATATATATATATGTATATGTACACACACACATGCATGCATGCATACACATATACACATGTGTGCACACATACACACACACATACATACCTCATCTTCTTTATCCATTCATCCATTGACAGATATGCAGGTTGCTTCCATGTCTTGGCTGTTGAACATGAGAGTGTCCCAGAAGTAGGATTGCTGGATCTTTTGATATTTCTATTTTTAATATTTTGAGGAACCTCCATGCTGTTTATAGTGGCCACAACAATTTACTTTCCCACAACAGTGTACAAGAGCCTCTTTTCTTCTAAATCCTCACCAACACTTGTTTATCCTTTTTCATTCTGTTGAGGCTCTCCTTTGCTGTGCAGAAGGATTTTAATTTCATGTAGCCCCATTTGTTTGTTTTTGCTCTCATTGCCTTTGCTTTTGGTGTCAAATCCAAAAAATCATTGCCAAAACTGGTGTCAAGGAGCTCACCTTCTTCTATATTTTTTTTTCTAGGCTGTTTATTTCTATTGCGATTTTTTTCCATTAGAGTATGGAAGGATACTAATCCATAAAATAAAAGCAAATAGCACCTTTGGAAACAGCTGCTTTGGTGACAGGTAACATGCAAGAGTTGCACTGCATTGCACCAGGGAGATCATTAGGAAGATAGTGAAGGCCCAGCTAAATGACAGTTCAAACAAATTAACCACCTACAAGGGGCTATAATGGATTTCATTTACTCCTGCTGGTCACATGGAAAGAAGGTGCCTCACAAGTAAAGCCGGCAGCTTGTTGAAATGTGGGAAACATGTTATAAGGACCTGGGCTGAGACTACATAGAAATTAAGATCAATTATATTCTCTGCAGTTCTGATGACATCATCTGTCTTTGTTGTGAAAAGAGATTTAAGAATTCTATTACTTACATGTACATTACTCTTTATAAATTAGAGAATATTTCAACAACTGTTATCTCATTTACTTATATCAACAAATCAGTGAATAAGGGATTGGATTTACTTGTCCCAATTACAGGTGGAGAAGCAGAGACTTAGGGTTTTGAAGTAAATTGCTAAATGTCACAAACTCACTGAATTGCAAAACTAAGTCTGGAGTGCAGAATTTGGACTTCTATGGGGGTGTCCTTCCCCTTTAAGAGAGGAAATACATCTCTGATTTGGGAGGGGGAAAAACCCACTGGGGATGAATTCTAGAAGATAAGAAACCTCTTCTATAATCCAGCATAATTTTTTTTTTTTTTGCCTGCCTTGGAATATGTGGTGAATTTATATTGCACCAATTTAGGTACGCTGAGAGTACATTTTCCATAATTCACTTCTTTGCATAGCTCCTAGTTAGCCTAGCTCAACCAAATCATCCATTAGCTTCTTTGACTCCACAACCAGGAACATATTTAGCTCTAGGTTGAAGGGCATCAACATGTCATGAAGAATACCTGCAGTACCAAAGTTGGTGGCTTGGAGATGGTGAGGGGCTGATGTGAGTTCCACTTTATCCTCATGAGTTCTAGCTTTTATTCCTGTGTTCCACTTTGTCCATTTCTCACCAACCTCACATCAGTTTGCTCTTCCACGCTGCCTATCATATACGACAGCCCTTACATTGAGTATTTAACCAGCTCCCACAAGTTCCTATACTCTTTTGGTTGTATGTATATATGTGTATTTATTACATATAAGAAATCGTATAAACATATATATGATTGTCTATATTGCTACCACACCATGGGGATGAGGAAGAATATGTCTATAATAATCCAGAGAGATCCCCTGGGATGCCTCTCTGTACTTGCATATCCTATGGTTAAAGTCAATGGAAAAACTTTGATGTCCCAATATAGGCAGTTCTGCTAATGGTCCAGACCCTTCAAGAATGAGGATGTGGGGCCTATCCAGCAAGTGACTGTGGCCAGCTGACATGCCTGTTTAGAATAAAGGGAATATAGAACAGGTAGTGGAAGAAGGTAGTTATGAATACCAGTCATGACAATGTGACCAGTTGCATAAATGGGAACTGCATTAGTCATGCACATTTCTTCTTTACTGTGATATGAACAGATGTGTGTATATGTTAACTGTTTTTTCTCTTCACCTGTCCCATTTCCCTACTATCTATGGTAAAATGTATTAATAGTAGTGAATTTTATATCTCAGTATTTACATTTCAGAATGTCAAAGGGTGAATGTGACTCAGCTAGAAGAGGAATAAACATCACTTCAAAATAGATTAAGGCAATTTGTGTAGCGTCTTTTAGGGAGATGGTTAGCATGTTTTTGGTTTTGTGACAGATAGTTGCATTATGTTAAGTGGAAGTATGATTTTGTGCTTGTCTTTATTTGGAAGTTAAGTTCAGTGTGGTTCAAAGAGGTGTAAATGGATGCCAACTTGACAGGAGTAGACTATGATAGATTTGTATTCTCTCCATTTAGCTAAGCTGGAATTACATTTCTAAGAATCCCCTGGCTGGAGAGTTCCAAGTTAGTGGGACCCATAAAAGATATTTGCATTAAACGTAGTGAATCAACAGGCAGTTGGAAATGGAAGATGGATGGAAAATGGTGAGAGCGAGGATGAACTCACAATTGTATATGCTATGAAATACAAACTTAAAATCAGTGTGTGTGTGTGTGAATGAGATTCCTGATGGTACAGTCTATTCTTCAAATTGTAGTGATTTCTAATTCAAAAAGTGTTAGATTCATACAAACAAATAGGTGCTCTAATGGGCAAGAGGCTTTGCTTTGAGGCTGTGCTAATGATGAAGATCATAACAATAGCTAAAATTTACTGTGTTCTTACAGTGTGATAAAATTGTTTTAAATCCTCTATATTAACTCTTTTTACAATATCACCATAACCTTGGGGGTAGGTGCTATCACGATCATCATTCTTATACAAATCAGGCAGCTGAGGTATATGGAATTTAAGTCACATCTCCACTGTCACCCATCTGATGTGGTTGGAAGCCTTGGAGTTGGACACAAAGGACCTGCTCTAACCATTATGCCATGGGACTGTCAGTGCAACCCTGTACATGAAGCTTCTTGTGAATGACCTGATTGACCTATGTGTCAGTGGGCCAGAGGGGAGGGAAATGAGATAATGGGATAATCTGTGTAGTTAACTGTGGTTTAGGGATTCCAGGAAATCGGTGGTAAAAAGAAAGAGAGAGAGGCAAAAGAGAAGGAAATGGAAACAACTCTAATACCTTGAACACACAGCTGGTTTGAACTGCTTTAATAGTCATCTAACCTTGTCTCAGGGGAAACCAAACCTTTTTTCCAATGTGTGTAGTATTTTATCCAATACCACTCTGGCTTTAGTATGCCAGACATCTGGCAAAAGATGATATGTCCTAACTTTTTCTGCCCTTGATCTTGTCAGAATTTCAGAATCATCAATTTTTCATATTTAGTACACTAAAATGATCAGACCATATATTTAAACTTACAATCAAATTGTTCTGTTTGTATGGTAGAATTAAACTGAAGAGAACAATTGTTTTGGTGATCAAATCAGCAGGATTTTTTCATTTAACATCTTTGAATTTTTTTTATTGAGGAACATTTTGTATAAAATAAAATCAACCATTTTAAAGTGAACAGTTCAGTGGCACTTAGTATACTTACAATGTTGTGCCACAACTATCCCTATCTCGTTCCCAAACATTTTTCTCACCCCAGAAAGAAAGCTCATATTTATTAAGCAGAATAACTATTATCTTAATTTAAAAAAATTTGTGGGGGCACCTGGGTGGCTCAGTCGGTTGAGCATCTGACTTGATTTTGGCTCAGGTCATGACCTGGCAGTCGGTGAGTTCGAGTCCCACATAGGGCTCTGTGCTGACAGTGTGGAGCCTGCTTGGGATTCTCTCTCTGCCTCTCTCTGCCCTCCCCTGCTTGCTCTCTCTCTCTCAAAATAAATAAATAAACTTTTAAAAATCGTGTGTGGAAAATCCTACTTGTTTTTAAAAATCTACCAGAAATATCTCCCATTCTGCATTGATTTTGCCTTTTACTTACTTACACTAGTATATTCTTTTCTCCTGGTCTCTGACATTTTAAAAATTTATTATGTGTGAATAATATTAATATCCACACATGTTATGGATATCTTAATAAATTTATATATTTATATTCATTTAATTTAATAAACTTCATGGTTTTTATATATTTATATTTTAATATATTAATATATTTATACTTTTAATTTTTATTTTAGTCAAATCCCCTTGTCTTTTAAGTTTTATAATTTTCAATTTCTGTCTTTGAAAATTTCTTATACTGAGATAATAGAAAATATTTTCTTCTAAAATTTTAAGGCTTATTTTCAAGGCTTTTCTCTGGAATTTATATTGTGTATAGTGTAAAACAGGAAATATTGCTTTGCAGGTGGAGAGCCATTTGACTGAGAATCAGTTTCTTTTTTTTAATAAATTTTTAAAAATATTTTAAAAAATTATTTATTTACTACTGAGAGAAAAAGAGAGAGCACAAACTGGGGAGAAATAGACAGAAAAGGGAGACACAGAATCCAGAGCAGGCTCCAGGATCTAAGCTATCAGCACAGAGCCCGACGCAGGGCTCAAACCCACAGACCCACAGACCATGAGATCATGACTTGAGTTGAAGTCAGACACTTAACCCATGGAGCCACCCAGGTGCCCTGAGAATCAGTTTCAGATCGCCAGTTCCTTTCTGTGTAATGTGTTTTGCTTCCTCTTTCCTTTGTAAGTTGCTGTCTACATGCAGGTTTAGAGAGATATATAAATTCTGTAGGGTAGCCCTCTTATTTTATAGGGTAAACTAACAGGGCCAAGGCCAAAGCACATAGTACAAAAATGGAGAACTCATTCTTGTCAATGGACAGAGATTAGGCAAATGCCTGAGTAACAGCCTGGTTCTTGTTAGCATACTTGCCTCATATGTTTTATACATAAAAATGATGACTGTGTTTCTAGAAAGTTCTGAAAAAATAGGTATGTAAGACCCAAAATGATGCTGTAAATAAACTTCTTAAGTATATTAAGAGATAATTTATAGCATTTGCCACACTTTATAAGTTTATAGATAAGTTAAACCTGTGATGATCTATATTTTCTCTTATTTTTTAAATAACCTATGAAGTAATGAATAGAGATGGTTGGTCATCTTTTATATTTGTCCTTGAACCCAAAGACTTATGTTTGAATTGTAGTCCTCCCACTTATTAGTGTAATGACTATTGAAAAATTTCTTAAATTGCTGAATCACAGTCTACTCATCTGTATTATCTCATAAATAAGACTGTTTTGAGTACTACTTGAAATGATGCATTAAAACACTTAGCTCAGGATGTAAGACAAAATATTTCTAAAATAAATCTAAATCAATGTGTGGGTGAGTGTGTGTGTGTTCATTTTGGAAATATAAAAACGAGGTGATATTGCATACAAAACAACAAAAAATATATAAAATAGTAGAGATAATAAGATTTAAAGTTTACTAAGGTCTTTTATTGTAGAATAAACTTAGAGATATTAACATTGATTTAGAATTCACCAAATCAAATGTGCTCAGTAAATTTTAAGTAAAAATCCTAAGATATGTATAATATATATTTTATGTACAGAATATATAAGTTCCAAAAAGTTATATGGATGGACAAAAACAAAATAAATCAAACTTAATCATTCCAGTCAAATGTAAGAAGAGAGGGGGAAAATGCTTAGAAGAGTTGGGTAAATAGCAAACATAGGCATATAAAAAATAAATCCAAGTATATAACTAATCATGATAAATTTAAATAAGCTTTATATTTGTCATCACAGTCTGATGTAGGCAAGATTGTAATGTTGGCTATAACAAGTAGTATTACTGAATGCGTAGTGGATGCCAGGCGCTAAGTATTTTATCTGTATTAGCTTATTTAACTTTGGTAATGACCCTTGTAGGTAGCTTGTGTTCCACTTTCACAAGAGGACAGATAAATGGAAAATAGAGTTATCAGAGGATAAAGAGAGGAGACAGGTTTAAATTTTAGTTAGTTTGGTTTTAGACCTGCTGTCCTTTATTTCTATGCTCTATAGTTGCTCTAAGAGAATTTTAAAACAAATGTCATTCCTAGGACTGATATGTTGGGAGTGTTTCCTATAATGTTAGGAATAGAAGAAGGACCTGAAATTAGAGCTTGTATTAACCTTGGATCAGTTATCTCTTAATAAGCCTGGTAGAAAAAGATAAAGAAATAAGAAGTACTAGGGTTAGGACAGAAGACAATTTTACCAGTCTTCATAGAATAGTGAGGATAGCATGGTGGTTACAAAAAAAAAAAAAGAGAAAGAGAGAGAGGGAGAGAGGGAGGGAGAGAGAGAGAAAGAAAAAGAAGGAAAGGAAAAGAAAAGGAAAAAGAGAAAGGAAAAGAAAAAAAATGAATAAAGCCTGCAGGCAGATTCCTTGGTTTTATAATTTGACATTAATCTTTTCCAGCTCCATGAATTCGAGCAAGTTGCTTGATTTTTCTGGGACTATTTCTGTAGCAATAAAACGGCACACTAGTTATACTTTATAGAACTTATAAGGATTAAATGATTTTCCTGCTTACTAAAAAGGGAATAATTTCATATAGATTGAATAAAAATTCGACATCTAACAATAATATGCGTAATCAGGAATGAAACTGCATACAAACATTCATACCAATACTAAGCATACAATTTTTATATCTTGGATCATTCTTTAGAATTAGCATCTTTTAATATGTTATTTGATCATTAGTTATCTTCTGTTAAGTGACTATTCATATACTTTAAGTTTTTCTATTAGGCCATTTTTCTTATACATTTCTTGGATATCTACAAGATACCTATAAGATGTATGGATTCTGGATACTAAGCTTTTGTTTATTTTATGTGTGGTCTTTTTCTTTCAATCTTTACCTTTTCTTGTCATTTTGTTATAGTGTTGTTTGATGGACCAGAATGTTTAATTTAATTCAGGCAAGGTTATCAATCTTTTCTTTTAGGGATTACACTTTTTATATTTATAAAAAGAAGTGTTCCATATTCAATATCATATTCTCCTATTTTTCCTATAAATGTTTAAAGATTTGCTTTCCCTATTCATCTCTTTCATCCAAAAAAAAAAAAAAAAGACTTTTATCTATGGTGTAAGGAAGCATTTTTTTCCCACAGAGTAAATGATTGCTTCATCATAATGTATTAAATAGTATATGTTTCTCCCAGTAATTTATAAGATTCCTGTGTTATTTATTAAATATCTTTGTGTGTGTGTTTGTTTTAAGTCATTCTAACCCATCTCTTTGGTCTGTTTGTCATCCCTTGCACCAATGTCAGATTGTCTTAGCCATCGTTTTGTGATAATCCTGGCTATCTTATAGGTGGGTTCCTCTGTCTTATTGTGGGTTCCCCAAGAAACAGAGTCTAAGTTGGAAAACTTGTGTCCTACAACTTTATTGGGGAATGTAATCTCAGGAAGAAGTGAGGGACAAGTGATATAAGGCAAGGAAGGAGAGTGAGCCCTTAGGTGTAACTGATTGTTGGATATATATGACTATTTCAATAAGCAGTATCCTAGAGCCTCACTGAGTCTCTACAGTTCATGCAGGGGGGAAAAGGGAATAGATTTATTTATCCAGCATTTATTCTTGTGTTTGTGTTGTCTGTGTATTGGAGTTGAGGAAGCTTGGAATGAACAAGGAAACCCTGAGGCAGGAGGCAAGAAGACTATAACAAGTCCTGAGCTGAGGTGTGGTCAGGGTGGAGCACATGCATAGTGAGATGCCTCAAAGTAGCTGAAACAAGAGCCTAGGGGGCCACAGGGACCTGGAGTGGTGCATGAATGGTGGCTAATACATTTTCTAGCTTGTTTTTCTTCTGCAAAATGTTCCTGTTTAGTTTTGCTTCTTCATGTTCAATATGAATTTTATTTTTTTAAATGTTTATTTATTTATTTTGAGAGGGAGAGTGCACATGGGTGCGTATGAGGAGGGGAGGGGCAGAGAGAAAGAGGGAGAGAGAGAGCAGGGGAGGTGTAGAGAGGGAGGGAGAGAGAGAATCTTAAGCAGGCTCTATGCTCAACTTGATCGCACGAACCATGAGATCACGACCTGAGCCAAAATCACAAGTCAGAGGCTTAACAGATTGAGCCACCCAAGAATCCCTCAATATGAATTTTAAAATCAGTTTATCAAGTATCAACTGAAAAAATACTATTTAGATTTGTATTCGAATTGTAATGAATTGATAGATTTCTCTGGAGAAAATTGACACTTTTATGATGCTTTGTCTTTCATACAGTTCAAAGAAATATCTTTCCGTATATTTTTGTCTTACTTAATGTATTTTAATAAGATTTTATATTTATCAGTAAAGATTTGTAAACTTCTGTATATTCATTCCCAAAAGTCTATAAGCTTTTGTTGCTACTTAATATTTCACCCAGAGTATATTTATATCTTAGAAATCTATAAGAAAAATAAAAACAATCTAAGACAAGATGGTGAAGGGTGAGTCATATTAGAGGATAACTAATTGGTCAAGTAACATGGAAAGTTCATACTTCCTAGAAAATAGGATAATTTATACTTAGAAAATAATATTTCACCTACATCATGCAAAAATTAAAACCTGAGAAAAATATGTGTAGTTAAGAATGAAACCAAACAAACGATGGAGCACACAGTGGTAAATACACTTAGATCAATTTGGCAATATCTGGTAAAGTTAAATGTGAAAACAATTTCCAGAGAAACATACATATGATTAAAAGACTAAACAGAAGGGAACATTGTTATATTATGATAGAAGAACATCTGAATATTTGCCGTTTGGTGAACTGATGAGCACATTATAATATATCCATAATGTGATGTACTACAGGGCAATGTAAACGAACTACATTTACATACATCAACGAAGATGAATATCAAAGAACACAAGATCATGGCAAAAAAAAAAAAGAGTTGCAAAAAAATATGTATAGCACGATAGCATTTACATAAAGCTTAAAGCATACAAATAATACAGTTCATTTCTAATGAAAGTAAATACAGAGGTAAATATATACAACCATGAATGCCATTGACAAATGCAAAATTAGGCCTATTTAGAATCTTTTGAGATGGAGAGCAAAGGAATGCAAGAGGAACATCCAGTGAACTCAACCTGACCTGCAATGTTATGTTTCATGATAAATATTACTTTTTTATAATATCATGGTAAACTGCCTAAATGATGACAGAGGGATGTCTACACAGGTGTTTGTTAAATATTCTCTTTACAAGTAATATTCTTTGGGATCAAATATCCTTAGGCTTACAGACAATCCCAAGAATTGGGTTATTGTGTAGAGTTTCTTCTGAAGACAATTGTGATATCCATAGTCAATAAGGAGGCATACTCTCTGCTAAACCTGAGACAGGTTTAAGCAACATATTAAGCAAACAAGTAGACACTATGATTTAATTTATTCATTCAGAAAGCATATCAACATATGCCATTTCCAAATGGGACAGTCCTTTTCTAATTAACAGGACATTTTATTCTGTCTAAACCTCTTCACCTATAGATGGATGCTTGATTTAACATTTACATAATTAATTGCTTACATCTGCTCACAACTAGGTTCTCAAAAAGCTTTGTAGCTTCTTAACTGCATCCAAACTTATTACTTTTAAAGAAGAATTTAAATATTTTTTCAGTATAAATTATTTCCTATCATTTGAGCTTTAAATAATATTTTAAAACAGAATATGCAATTTAAGTAGGGTTAAATCAAGTGATGACTGTACAAATCCTATAGGGAATGTTTTCGTAAAATTAAATTCTTTTTGTTATGGGAATTGTTCTTTGTAAACGTAAACCATAACTGTATCTGTTTTTAACTACTTCGTTTTCTTAAATCAAGGTGACTATTTATTTTACCCTTAAAGTATGTCTTAGATTTCTTTTAATTAATATTTTATTAAAAATATTGAAGCATAATTGACATGTAAAAAGCTGTACTTACTGTATGCAACTCAATGAGTTTGGGGTAAGTGAACATACATGAAACCATCATCATCATTAAGGCCACAAACATATCCATCACTTGGCCAACTTTCTTTCTTCTCTTCTTTATTATTTATATGTGGTAAGAATATTTAACACAAGATCTACCCTTTTAAAAATTTTAGTTTACACTACAGTATTGTTAGATATCCTAGGGCTATTTTTATGATAAGTTTGTGTTTCAGAAAGGAAAACTGTATCTTTCAGGAAGGAAAACTATAGAATCTCTTTTGCCTGTATAACCTTGTGGGATGGTGGATGGTTCCAGGGTAGGATTTCTCAAACTGTAGTCTACTGAACACTTTTCAGACCTTCATAGAAAGTTCACCCTCTGTTCAGAACAAAGAGGGTACCCAAGAACAAATTCAAGTGTGTTTGGTAAAGATAAAAGGCTGCTCAGGTCCATGAAACAATTACTAGAAAAGGAAAATTCAGGTTGTCACTTAACAATCAGATGCAATGTCCACAGTTACTTAAATTCACTTCAATGCAGTTTAGCAGACAGTTGTTCTGAGGGGAGATTAAGGAGGAGAACACCTTCCATACTAAATAGCCTGTGGGTAAATACTTGAGCCATTTCCTTGGAAGTCGACAGTCCTTTTACTTCCATTAGGATTAGGAATTTGTTGCCTTTTTTGGCTACATCTTTCCCAACTCTTGTCTTCAGAAGAGTTAGTTACTAAAAAACACTTAACCATCACCTTTTTTCAGGTGACTGAAGGAAGTGAGAACATTAGTGTTTATAGTAATAGAGTACTAGAGTCACACTTCCACATGTTCACAGGGTATCCTTTCCCAGAATAGCTACATAGCCATGTAAGAAGGTCTCTTGTTCATCCAGTTGTGACAAAGAAATATTTCCTGTGGGGAGGAGACAAAAATACTTCTCCATAACTTGATGGGAGTTTTGTGGTAGGTTTTCAGCATAGTTGCCTTCTACCACATTGTTGGATCTCAAGTATAGACATCTGTCCTCCAGTACTGACTTCATGGGCTCTACCCTGTCTGTGTCCATGGTTCAGAGCTGGTCTGAAAAGGTGATAGCTTTCTTCTTCTTTTTTCAAAAACTGTTTATTTATTTTTGAAATTGAGAAAAAGCAGGGGAGGGGTATGGACAGAGGGAGACAGAGGACTGAGGTGGGCTCGGCACTGACAGCAGTGAGCCTGATGCAGGGCTTGAACTCATAAACCATGAGATCATGACCTTAGCCAGAGTTGGATGTTCAACTGACTGAGCCACCCAGGCACCCTGTGATGGCTTTCTTTGGCAGAGCCCTAGCCTCTTGGCTGCTGAAGTCCCCAAGCACCAGATGAACCAGGTGTTCGATCACCTTCACTGCGATCTGGCAACTTTCCTGAGGATCCAAGCACTAGATGAACCAGGTGTTCGATCACCTTCACTGCGATCTGGCAACTTTCCTGAGGATCTACTTTACAGGTGGAGCCCTGCACCTGCCCACTGGCTGAAAGGCCTAGTTACCTATGACTTTATTTTTTTAGAGCAGTTTTAGGTGCATAGCAAAATTGAGAGGAAAGTACAGAAATTTCCCATATACACCTCATCCCCACACATCCATAATCTCCTGCATTATCAATATCCCCCACCAAAGTGGAACATTTGTTACAGTTGAGAAAGCTACATTGGCACATCATAATCACCATTGTGTATGTTATGGTTCATTCTTGCTGTTGTACATCCTGTGGGTTTGGACAAATGTACAACTACATGAATCCATCATTATGGTATCATGCAGAGTATTTTCATTGCCCTATAAATCCTTTGTACTCTGTCTACTCATCTCTTCCTTTTTCTAGTCCTTGAAAATATTTTTATTATTATCCTTGATTATAGATCTTGGATTAAGGGTTAGTGTTCTGTGAAAATTATATAACTTCTGTCAAATGAAAGTGTTTTATGAGTGCTTACAAAATGAGTAATCTGGTGACATAAATAGATACATGAAGAGATCATAAGATTAAAGAGCAATTATTTGCTGTTTGTTAAATTTCAGCTAGCCTAACATTTTATGCAAAATACCATCGTGAAAAATAAAGAACGACAATGAGAGGCAAACAAGCATTTATTTGGGATCAAAGAATTGCAATTTGAGAAACAGATTCAGATAGAAACCCCAATAGTTTTTCTGCTTATAGGGTGAAAGCAGGGGTTCTTTTAGGAGGAAGAAGGAAGGGGGTCAATTATGTGACTTGGATAAAAGAAAAAAAAATGTCAGTTGGCAGAATCAGCTGCTTTTGGTTACACATTGATTGACTATTCTATTGGTGTTAACAAATGAAACTATCCCTGGCATGCATTACTTAACTATTCCACAACCAGCGGTCTTCTGATCAGTATGCTCATTGTCCAGCTAAATTCTCAAACAGTTCCATAAAACAAATGCTGTTTTGCCCAGTCCAAAAGTTTTGGCTCAGTTCGAACAAAGGCAGGTAAGGAAGTTTCTCTACAGAAGCCTCTCCAATTCATTTTATTTTATTTTATTTTATTTTATTTTTTATTTCAGTAATTAGTTTATTTATTTATTTTGGGGGGTAAGGGACAGAGGGAGAGAGGAGAGAGAATCTTTTTTTAAAATTTATTTTAGAATTTATTTTTTTTTAAATTCACATCCAAGTTAGTTAACATATAGTGCAACAATGATTTCAGGAGTAGATTCATTAATGCCCCTTACCCAGTTAGCCCATTCCCTCTCCCATAACCTCTCCAGTAACCCTCTGTTTGTTCTCCATATTTAAAAGTCTCTCAGGACGCCTGGGTGGCTCAGTTGGTTAAGCGTCTGACCTTGGCTCAGGTCATGATCTCGTGGTCCGTGAGTTCGAGCCCCACGTCGGGCTCTGTGCTGACAGCTCAGAGCCTGGAGCCTGTTTTGGATTCTGTGTCTCCCTCTCTCTGACCCTCCCCATTCATGCTCTGTCTCTCTCTGTCTCAAAAATAAATAAACGTTAAAAAAATTTTTTAAAGAGTCTCTTATGTTTTGTCCCCCTCCCTGTATTTATATTATTTTTCCCCTTCCCTTATCCATTCATCAGTTTTGTATCTTAAAGTCCTCATATAAGTGAAGTCATATGATATTTGTCTTTTCTGACTAATTTCTCTTAGAATAATACCCTCTAATTGCATCCACGTAGTTGCAAATGGCAAGATTTCATTCTTTTTGATTGATGAGTAATACTCCATTACATATATATATACCACACCTTCTTTATCCATTCATCTACCAATGGACATTTGGGCTCTTTCCATATTTGGCTATTGTTGATAATGCTGGTATAAACATTAGGGTGCATGTGCCCCTTTGAAACAGCATACCTGTATCCCTTGGGTAAATGCCTAGTAGTGCAATTGCTGGGTTGTAGGGTAGTTCTATTTTTAATTTTTTGAGGAACCATACTGTTTTCCAGAGTGGCTGCACCAGTTTGCATTCCCACGAACAGTGCAAAAGAGATCCTCTTTCTCTGCATCCTCACCAACATCTATCATTGTCTGAGTTGTTCATTTTAGCCATTCTGATAGGTGTGAGGTGGTATCTCATTGTGGTTTTGATTTGTGTTTCCCTGATGATGAGTGATGTTGAACATTTTTTCATGTGTCGGTTGGCCATCTGGATATCCTCTTTGGAGAAGTGTCTGTTCATGTCTTTTGCCCATTTCTTCACTGGATTATTCGTTTTTTGGGTGTTGAGTTTGATAAGTTCTTTCTAGATTTTGGATACTAACCCTTTCTCTGATATGTCATTTCCAGATATCTTCTCCCATTCTGTTGGTTGCCTTTTATTTTTTCTGATTGTTTCCCTCGCTGTGCAGAAACTTTTTACTTTGATGAGGTCCCAATAATTCATTTTTGCTTTTCTCTTGCCTCTGGAGATGTGTTGAGTAAGAAGTTGTGGCCAAGGTCAAAGAAGTTTTTGCTTGCTTTCTCCTTGAGGATTTTGATGGCTTACATTAGGTCTTTCATCCATTTTGAGTTTATTTTTGTGTATGATACAAGAAAGTGGTCCAGGTTCATTTTTCTGCATGTCACTGTCCAGTTTTCCAAGCACCACTTGCTGAAGAGACTGTCTTTATTCTATTGGATAGTCTTTCCTGCTTTGTCAAAGATTAGTTGGCCATACATTTGTGGGTCCATTTCTGAGTTCTCTATTCTGTCCCATTGATCTGAATGTCTGTTTTTGTGCCAGTACCCTACTGTCTTGATGATTACAGCTTTGTAATACAGCTTGAAGTCTGGGATTGTGATGCCTCCAGCTTTGGTTTTCTTTTTCAAGCTTGCTTTGGCTATCCAGGGTCTTTTCTGGTTCCATACAAATTTTAGGATTGTTTGTTCTAGCTCTGTGAAGAATGCTAGTGTTGTTTTGATAGGGATTGCATTGAATATGTAGATTGCTTTGGGTAGTATTGACATTTTAACAATACTTGTTCTTCCTCTCCAGGAGCATGGAATCTTCTTCCATTTTTTTTTTTTTTTTGTGTGTGTGTGTCTTCTTCAATTTCTTTCATAAGCTTTCTATAGTTTTCAGTGTATAGATGTTTCATCTCTTTGGTTAGATTTATTCCTAGGTATTTTATGCTTTTGGTGCAATTGTAAATGGGGTCGATTCCTTGATTTCTCTTTCTGTTGCTTCATTATTGGTGTATAGGAATACAACCGATTTCTGTGCATTGATTTTATATCCTGTCACTTTGCTGAACTCATGGATCAGTTCTAGCAGGTTTTTGGTGGAATCTTTTGGGTTTTCCATACGGAGTATCATGTCATCTGCAAAGAATGAAAGTTTGACCTCCTCCTGGCCAATCTGGATGCCTTTTATTTCTTTGTGTTGTCTGATTGCAGAGGCTAAGACTTCCAATACTATGTTGAGTAACAGTGGCGAGAGTGGACATCCCTGTCTCATTCCTGACCTTAGGGGGAAAGCTCTCAGTTTTTCCCCATTGAGGATGATATTTGTGTTGGATCTTTCATATATGGCTTTTATGATCTGGAGGTATGATCCTTCTCTCCCTACTTTCCTAAGGGTTTTTTAAATCAAGAAAGGATGGTGTATATTGTCAAATTCTTTCTCTGCATCTATTGAGAGAATCATGTGGTTCTTATCCTTTCTTTTATTGATATGATGAATCAATCACATTGATTGTTTTGTGGATATTGAACCAGCCCTGCATCCCAGGTGTAAATCCCACTTGGTTGTGGTGAATAATTTTTTTTAATATTGTTGGATCCAGTTGGCTAATATCTTGTTGAGGATTTTTGCATCCATGTTCATCAGGGAAATTGGTTTATAGTTCTCCTTTTTAGTGGGGTCTTTGGTTTTAGAGTCAAGGTAATGCTGACTTCATAAAAAGAGTTTGGAAGTTTTCTTTCTATTTTTATTTTTTGGAACACCTTCAATATAATAGGTGTTAACTCCTTTTAAATAGTTGGTAGATTTCCCCTGGAAAGCCTTCTGTCCCTGGACTCTTGTTTTTTGGGAGATTTTTGATTACTAATTCAATTTCCTTACTGGTTATGGGTCTGTTCAAATTTTCTATTTCTTCCTCTTTCATTTTTCATAGTTTATATGTTTCTAGTAATTTTTCCACTCCTTCCAGATTGCCCATTTTATTGGCATATAATTGCTCATAATATTCTCTTATTATTGTTTTTATTTCTGCTGTGTTGGTTGTGGTCTCTCCTCTTTCATTCTTGATTTTATTTATTTCGGTCCTTTCATTTTTCTTTTTGTTCAAACTGGCTAGTGGCTTATCAATTTTCTTAATTCTTTCAAAGAACCAGCTTCTGGTTTCATTATCTGTTCTACTATTTTTTTGATTTTGATAGCATTGATTTCTGCTCTAATCTTTATTATTTCCTGTCTTCTGCTGGTTTGGGGTTTTATTTGCTGTTGTTTTTCCAGCTCTTTAAGGTGTAAGGTTAGGTTGTGTATCTGAGACCTTTCTTCCTTCTTTAGGAAGGTCTGGATTGCTATGTACTTTCCTCTTATGACCGCCTTTGCTGCGTCCCAGAGGTTTTGGGTTGTGGTGTTATCATTTTCATTGGCTTCCATGCACTTTTAATTTCCTCTTTAACTTCTTGGTTAGCCCATTCATTCTTTAGTAGGATTTTCTGTAGTTTCCAAGTATTTGTTATCTTTCCAAATTTTTTCTTGTGGTTGATTTCGAGTTTCATAGCGTTTTGGCCTGAAAATATGCACAGTATGATCTCGATCTTTTTGTACTTAGGGTTAATTTGTGTCCCAGTATGTGATCTATTTTGGAGAACATTCCATGTGCACTGGAGAAGAATGTATATTCTGCTGCTTTAGGATGAAATGTTCTGAATATATCTGTTAAGTCCATCTGGTCCATTGTGTCATTCAAAGCCATTGTTTACTTGTTGATTTTCTGATTAGATGATCTGTCCATTGTTGTAAGTGGGGTTTGAAGTCCCCTACTATTATGGTGTTATTATCAATGAATTTATGTGTGTGATTAATTGATTTATATATTTGAGTGCTACCACCTTTGGAGCATAAATGTTTACAAATGTTATGTCTTGGTGGATAGACCCCTTAATTATGATATGATGCCCTTCTTCATCTCTTGGTACAGTCTTTATTTTAAAAGTCTAGATTGTCTGATGTAAGTATGGCTACTCTGACTTTCTTTTGTTGACTCATTAGCATGATAGATGGTTCTCCATCCCCTTACTTTCAATCTGAAGGTGTCTTTAGGTCTAAAGTGGGTCTCTTGTAAACAGCATATAGATGGATCATATTTTCTTATCCATTCTGTTACTGTGTGTCTTTTGATTGCAGCATTTAGTCCACTGACATTTAGAGTGAGAACTGAAAGATATGAGTTTATTAGGTTTCTTGTAGAGTTGGAGTTTCTGGTGGTGGTGTTCTCTGGTCCTTTCTAGTCTTTGTTGCTTTTGGTCTTTTTTTTTTTTTTTTTTTTTTTCATTTTTTCTCCCCTGAGAGAGTCCCTCTTAAAATTTCTTGCAGGGCTGATTCAGTGGTCAAAAACTCCTTTAATTTTTGTTTGGGAAATTTTTAATCTTCCTTATATTTTGAATGACAGTCTTGTTGGATAAAGAATTCTTGGCTGCATATTTTTCTTTTCAGCATATTGAATATATCCTGCCACTTCTTTCTGGCCTGGCAGGTTTCTGTGGATAGATCTGCTGCAAACCTGATCTGTCTTCCCTTGTAGGTTAAAGACTTTTTTCCCTTGCTGCTTTCATGATTCTTTCCTTGCCTGAATATTTTGTAAGTTTGACTATGATATGCCTTATTGATGGTCGGTTTTTGTTGAATCCTGTGAGAGTCCTCTGTTCTTCCTGGATTTTGATGTCTGTGTCTTTCCCCAAGTTAGGAAAGTTTTCCACTGTGATTTGCTCACATAACCCTTCTGCCCTTTTTCTCTCTTTTCATTTTCTGGGTCCCCTATGATTCTGATGTTGTTCCTTTTTAATGAGTCACTGATTTCTCTAATTCTTAAATCATTCCCTTTTGCCTTAGTGTCCCTCTTTTTTTCTGCTTCATTATTTTCCATAAGTTTGTCCTCTATATTACTCATTCACTGCTCTACCTCATCCATTCTTGCCACTGTGACATCCATTTGAGATTGCAGCAGAGTTACAACATTTTTTATTTCTTCCTGACTAGCTTTTATTCTTTTATCTCTGCAGAAAGGGATTCTAATCTATTTTTGACCCCAGCTAGTATCCTTATTATCGTGATTCTAAATTCTGATTCAGACATCTTGCTTGTATCTGTGTTAAGTCCCTCACTGTTGTTTCTTCCTGCTCTTTCTTTGGGGTGAATTCCTTCGTTTTGTCATTTTGAAGGAAAAAAAGGAATTAATAAGGTAAAAACAAATTAAAATTAAAAATTAAAAACAACAACACACACACACACACACACACACACACACTAATCAAATCAATGATGTTATCTCCTAGGTGTGTTTTGATCTGGTTGTTGAAAGGAGCTTGATAGATTAGAGAAAAAAGGGAAAACAGAAAAAAAAGTAAAACTTTTGAAAATTGGAAAAAAATGAATACAATGAAATAGAATAAAATGAAATGATATTAGTAAAATAGAATTTGAAAAATTTATAAGAAAGTAAAAAATATAGTATAAAAAATTAAAAATGTTTTTAATAAAAATTGAAAGTAAAAATAATTTTATTCTCTTTCTGGATTCAAGAAAAAGAAGAAAAAAAATTGAATAGATGGACCAGCAAACAGACTGAAATACGATTGAAATTACATCATTTTACCCTATAAGTCAAATTCTGAGACACTTTATAGTCCATAAACTAAGCAGGCGGAGAGACTTGGGGTGTTCTTGAAGAGCAAGGTTGGCCCAGTTGGGCGGGGCTTAGTGTAATGTCTCCTTTCTCCACTAGATGGCACTGCTTAGCTTACTGGAATGGATTGTTGTGACGCCTGTAGGTGTGTATGCGCATGTGCCTCAGGGGTGTAAATGGCATCACCCAGCTACCCAGTCTGTAGTATGGGAACTCTGTTCTTCCCCATCAGCAGTCACACACCGTCCTTTGTTTCCAGCTTCCATCCACTCCCTGGTTTTACACTATGACCAAGCCATCAGGTTGCCAGGCAGCACCTCCCTCCTGAGTTTTATCTCAGATGCAGGTGTGTTTCTGACCCCTCACTTCTAAGGGACTGTGGCTTTGACCTGCTCAGACTGTCTTAGGGGGGGCCTCACTGAGCAATGGCCGGATGCTGGTAGCACCCAGGAACATTCGTGGGACCATGCTGCTGCCAATGCCCAGAGACTGGCATTCTAGGGTGTCAGCCCACCCTAGAAAAAGTTCACACGATTGTGTAGCAGCAGTGTATCAGGGATTATGGAAAAACACAACACATATCTGGCACCAGGCTTCACCCTTAACAACATTGTTCCAGCACCAGCAAATGCAGTTGTTCTGTGGAGTATGCTGGGACGAGGTGGCTGCACAGCCTCTACCAAATGCCCTTCCAGCAGAGGAATGACTGCCTCTCCCCTGTGGCCCGAGGACCCCCAAACTTCACTTTGCTCCTGTGGATTTTCCCTTATCACCAGAGCACTACTAGGGATATAGCTGTGTATTTTCAGACTCTGTGCTCCCCCTGTTTATAGAGTCTTAATGGAATTTAAACCCTCCCCTTTCTCCTTTCTCCCTTTTTAGTTCAATCACTGTGGCTGTTTCCACTTTTCCACTTTCTCTACAGCTGCTTTTAGAGGGGTTGCTTTTCCCGTACTCTTCCCCCATCTCCATCCTCTCTCTGAAAGCAAAACAGCTCCCTGCCTGCCTTGGCTTCTTTCTCTCCCAGTTCACCTCTTTGTTTGGCATACTTGCTAAATTCTGTGGTTCTGGTTGTGCAGATTGTTGTGTTAATCCTCAAATCAGTTTTGTATGTGTGCAGATGGTTTAGTGTTGATCTGGCTGCATTTCATGGATGCAAGATGAAAAAAACCTTCCATGGTGTTCCTCTATCTTGGCTCCTCCCCTTTTATTTTTTTTAATGTTTACTTATTTTAGAGAGAGACTGAGCAAGAGCAGGGGAAAGGGAGAGAGAAAGGGAAACACAGAATCCGAAGCAGGCTCCAGCTCTGAGCTATCAGCACAGAAGCCGATGTGGGACTTGAACCCATGAACCGCAAGATCATGACCTGAGCTGATGTCAGATGCTTAACTGACTGAACCACCCAGGCATCCTGAGAGAGAAAGAGTTTTAAGCAGGCTCCATACTCAGCACCAAGCCCGATGAAGGGCTAAGTCCCACGACCCCTGGGATCATGATCTGACCAAAATCAAGAATTGGCTCCTCAACCGATTGAGCCACCCAAGCACCCATCCAACTCTATTTTAAAATGGTTTCAGTCATGTCAATTTTTCACAGAACCAAGAGCATAAACATTAACTTATATATCAGAATACACTTTACGGTTTACGATTAAACAATATGAATACTATTTCAGAATATTTTAGAATACCAAGTCATCATCTATAAACATAGCATCAGCTTTAATTACAGGGGAATTAATCTTTGAATATATAATTGTACAACATTGGAGCAATCCAAGGATTGGTTTAGAGTGATAGTCTTCCAGGTATTCAGTGTGCTTCAAACCTCCAGGGGCAGCAGAAGATTAAGAAGCCAGATGGGATTCCCAATTTCTAAAACGAGAGAACTGATTTAAATATTTTAATGTTGCCCAACTTAACAAAACAAGAATCTATCACATATTTGATTGTGATGGTTCTCCAGATAGTTTCACTTGGAATTTATCATCTTTGTGATCCTTTAGCTCACTCTATTTCTTTATTCCTGAATGCTACAAAACCTTTCTCTTGACCATAGTTGGTGCATAATTTCTTAAAAAGCTTTAGAAACTTCCAAGAGGCAAGGAGCTAAGTGAATAGATTAATGAGGGGCTGTTCTTGAAATTCTTAGAGCTCCTTTGATGGCAGGTGTGATAAATTACACACATTATCATTGTGATGATCATGCGGCAAACTATTATTAGAGCTTAATGTAGACTATCTCATTACAAGAGTACTACTTTAGCAGAATTCGAGCATACTTTAGCAGAAAATGTAAACTGTTCATATAATTCCAAGTAAATAGGCATTTCTCTAGATTGAGAACAGGCTTTATTTAAAAGTATTAGCCATGTTTATTACCAAATGGCTCGGTTTTCTTTTACTTACAAAGAAGCCTATAACCTCAGTCTCATGTACATGGGAAATAAAATAACTCAAACACTTATGAGTTTATAATGACCTGATTTTGTAGAAAGTTTTATATATGACATATTCCTTAAATAAAACCTCTGCTAAAATAACAACACTTCAATGAGTTTAAAATCAGATATATGATATAATAAGACAATAAGAAGCTTTCATAAAGAATAAATCACATAAATGAGCAATTGTGTTTGGCATAAATATTATATTGTCAATATTCTCTTATGGGTAAAATGGCTATTAATAGTTAAAGGAAAATTTGATACTAAAAACCATTGTGTATTGAATAAAAAAATTCTAGTTTTTATATTTTACTTTATCAGATTAATCATTATTCAGAACACCTCAGATTACTTTTTGCTTTTTTTAAAATAAAGGAAATTCTGGTTTAGGAGTGTTCCTTTTTTAAAATAAAGGAAATTCATGTGCAACATGAACCAACTAAATATGAATTTAGAGACATAAACTCCATTGTTTATCCACAGAGTCATCAGACTATACTTTTAGAAACATATATTGGACTTCTTACTCTCTTGAATAAAATACTCCCATGAATTTCCATGAATTTCCAATAGAAAAAGTATTTCTCCCGTGGCCTCCAAGGCATGCATGATAGTATTCCTGCTGACCTTTCCAGTGGCCCCTCTCACTGCTTCTGTCACTTCTTTCATGCTGAACTTTTCTACCCATTGGAAAATTCCAGGCTTATTCTGCACTCAGAATCTTTACTCTTATTATTAACTTTGTCTGGAATGGTTTCTCTCCTGCTTTTAGTATGGCTATCTCCTTCACTCATTTCTTCAGTCAAATATGCCATCTTCTTAGCTAGATGTTCACTTGCTAAGATTCATTGTTGTGCTAGATTACCATTTATTTAGAGTGTGCAGACATAAAATAAAATATATTAGCAGTTTTGAATCTGAGATAATGGAATTTATTCTCTCTCTGTTTCTGTTTGTCTCTCTTTTTCTCTATATACCTTAGAACATATTTTATGGCATATATAAATATATGTATCTCTTCAAATCTTAATAAATTAAAACAATGACATAAAATGCTGATAATATCCAAATTTCTATAAAACTATATGGAAATAATGGCTTCACTAACTACATTTGAAAATAAGGAAATGCAAGGACTCCAAATCTATGATTAGATCTAACCAGTAATGTATAGTTTAGTTCTAAGAACATGTCATTCTAAAAATCAAATAAAAAAAAATTTTTTAGCCTAGAAAAATCAAATAAAATTAAATAAACTAACAAAAAGTTTTTCTCCTACCATGTTATTATTAGCTGGCCTTTTTATTTTTTTGCAGTTTCCATTTTACAAGAAAACAGATGTTTCTGAACAGGTGTAAGTGGGTGGATTTGGAAACCTACAAACACTGAAAGCTTTTATGTCTCTTTTTTAAGAAAGAGAAGGAAAAAAATACAGTGCCCATTTCTTTTAAAAGTCTTTCTTGGCACCTGCTTTTACATTTGACTGCTATTTTCATTTTTCTTCCCTTAAGCTAGTCGACCAAATAAATAAATAATAATGAAATGCAATTTACTTTGATTTCCTTCTTCAAAACTTAACTGCCCCAGAGGGGAAGTACCCACTTGTCCAGTGGTCTATGTAATAACCTCACACTATCTACTCCATCTGCCCTTACATTTCCATTCCTCTGTTCTGGTTCAGGCTCTCATTATTTCATCCCCCCTTCCCCCTATCTCTTCCCCTTTAATATTTTTTTTTCAGAAGATTTCTAAATGATTTCCATAACTAGATCCTTTTTCTCATTAAACTCTTATAAATAATGCCTCCAAAGTAATTTTTTAAACTAGAGATTGACTCAGAGTAGGCAGAATGGAAAAAATCCTTGAACCCCTAAATCAGAAGACTTGTTTTAAAATGATTCTTTGCACTTACAACCTTCTTTACCCGTTCGGGTTATTAATCTTTTCTGAGAATCTGCTTTCTCAACTCAGCAGTCTTATTCTCAGACATATTGAAAGGATTAAATAAAATAACGTATCAGTATCAGTTTCTTAGGATGATGCCTGATGTTAAATAAATACTGCAAAATTGACGTTTCATGTTTCTCCCCTAGGCAAAAATTATCAATGGTGTCTCATTAGCAAGAAAACAAATTCCAAACGTCTGTGGATGGCACTCAAATATTGCCAGAAGTTACCACCCACATTCATTCAATGAACTTGCCTGCACATATTTAGTCCTTTAGGAACTTGGACATCTGTTTCTCTATCGGGAATGTCTTTCTCCAAGCTTCTGTACTGACTTAAATGTTGCTCATTTATCTCTTCTAAAACATCTTGTGCAAAACTTTCCAGATCTTTTTTCAAGATGTAAGGTAATACATTGTTATCTGTGTAATCGCTTATACTTCCATGTCATCAAACACTGTAGAGTTAAGCAGTCAATGAAGGTTGAGCCAGCATCGGTGGAAATGTTCTGCTCCTTCATTATACCCAGGCAATGGGTTCTCTGAAGGATAGGATACTTTCCATTAGGATACTGCACCCAAATGTATAGAACCTGGTGGAAATCTTGATAC
>NW_026059559.1:0-49432 GCF_023721935.1 Panthera uncia | reverse complement strand
CTCCTTTCTTCTTCTTCTTCTTCTTCTTCTTCTTCTTCTTCTTCTTCTTCCTCTTCTTCATATACCCTTATTTACTGATACTAGAAAAATTGAGCCAAACAGGCTAAGGGTATAGTTAACCTGCCCTGTAAAATAATTAAAAATAATTATTTGAGGGGTGTTTGGAACCTCAAGCTTGTGCTGAATGAAGATATAGGGCAGGAGCTCCCCTAACTACTGCTGAGAAAAACAGAGAAAAATAAAAATTTAAAACTTAAAAAATGTTATAGAACTGGGGAGCCCAGTAAGGATGGTTAAAGACAATTGCAAAACCACCCTTCAAGGTGGAAGGAAATGATCATTACAAATAACATTATAGGCAAGCATTTTACTACACAAGACACCTACAGAGTTATGAAAAGCAGCCAGTGTACATAAAAGGCAAGTAAATTGATATCCAAAGGACCAGAGAATATGGATTGATCTGACAGGAACTTTAATCAAATATGTTTAAATGTTGAAAAAAAAAAAGGAAGAGAATCCATGAATCAAAACCAAGATTTCAAGGAGAGAATGGACAAGAAATAAATCTGTGAATAAGCCTAATAGAAATCCTAAGAATGGTAAACACAATTGTCAAAGTAAAAACCAAATGGAGTAAAACAGAAACAATCCTTGCTAATAAATTTGGTGACAGAATTACAAAAAGTCAATAAACAAGCAATAATAAAAACTCCCTTAGGGGCGCCTGGGGGGCTCAGTCGGTTAAGCTGACTTCGGCTCAGGTCATGATCTCGCAGTCCGTGAGTTCGAGCCCCGCGTTGGGCCCTGTGCTGACAGCTCAGAGCCTGGACCCTGTTTCAGATTCTGTGTCTCCCTCTCTCTGACCCTCCCCTGTTCATGCTCTGTCTCTCCCTGTCTCAAAAATAAATTAAAAAAAAAAAACATTAAAAAAAACCCTCCCTTATAAGTAATTTGTGGATTGTAAGAATTCTTGATGTCTTTGGGTCAAAGGACATATAGTACATTAATAATTCAGACGTCCTGGGCTCCAAACATTTAGTAATATAATTATATATACTAGATAGATAGGTAGGTAGATAGATATATAGAAAGATAGACGATAGGGACAGAAAATACATAGGGGGTGGTGGGGAGACAGAGAAGACATAAGAGAGAGACAGAGACAAAAAGGGGAGAGAGAAAATAAGACACACAAGATTTAGCCAGGGTAATAAAAACATCACTATCTTGGTGGATCAGACACAGACATATGCAAAGTGAGCAGTAGAACAGCTTTAACAAATGCTGTGGTCTTATTTAAAAGCAAATAGTAACTGAAGGTTTGGCTCTTGAATGGTAAAAAGGAGTTAGTCTTCCATGCAGATTGGGAATTTGGAGCCAATCTTGCTGCTTAGAACCAGAGATGGGTGTGATATTCTTTCCATATCTAAGGAGGTTGAATGCAGCAGTTACTCATGGCTGCCTCGGGTCATACCTTATATGGAATCCTAGATTTAAGAAGTGATGGGAGAGGTACTAATAGAACCTTGAGAATAGGAACTGAATCAAACCACTTTGTGTCTGAATGCTCTGCAGGGTGCCTATGTCCTTGCAGGGTTGGGTCTAGGGAACTTATTAAAAATGTGGTTCTAGATTGATGTGGTGGAGGATGCAAGTAGAAATTGCTAGATAATGAGAGGTGGGCGCAGAGGGATATTAAAAAAGTCACAGAAAAATAAACCAATGTTTTCCCTTAAAATGAACCTGGAATCTCTAATTCCAAATGCATGAAGTTATTTAATGCTAAGAGATACAGCAAGAAAATTTTAAAAGTTAAGTTATTAATTTACTCTACATTAAATTAATTTTATAGAGCATTTTTGATAAAGACTACAATAAGCATCCTATTTAGTTCTAATAATTCACTATTATAGTACTAATACATTCATTCAAAATGAAGCTGATTAAAAAAAGATAAAAAAAAGAGTAATGGATGATAGATTAAGAGTATCCAATATATGTCTAATCAGAGTTCCAAAAGAATAAAGAGAATACTACTGAAGCCACACTTGGAGAAATATTGAGATACTGGCTGTGAATTTTTGAGAATTGAAGAAAGATGAGAGTTACCAGGTTTAAAGGATACAATAACGTTAAGCCAGGGGCTCTGGGGTGGCTTAGTTGTTTAAGCCTCCCTCAGACTTTGGCCCAGGTCATTATCTCATGGTGCATGAGTTAAGCCCCTCATTGGGCTCTGTGCTGACAGCTCAGAGCCTGAAGCCTGCTTCGGATTTTGTGTCTCCCTTTCTCTGTCCCTCCCCAATTTGTACTCTGTCCCTCTCAAAAAACAAAACAAAACAAAACAAAACATTAAAGGATATAATAGCAACCAAATAAGACAAATAGAAATACAAATAAAACAAATACAAATAAAAATACAAACTTGGTTTTCTGCTTAGGGTCGTACCAGATTGAAATTAAAATGTTGGCCAGAGCTGAGATTTCATCTGAGGCTGAGTTCTCTTCCAAACTCAACAGTTCTTGGAAATTCCTCATGATTATAGAGAACCTCCATTTCTTGCTGGTTGTCAGTTGAGGGTTAGGATTATTTTTGCTCTTAGAAACCACCCTTACGATGGCAATTTGCCTCCTGTATAGCTTGGCAGTTTGCTGTTTCCAGGTCAGCACTATAGTCTCTCATGCTTCCTGTCTCTTCTTTCAGGAGGGGCCCCGTCCCTTTAAAGGAATAGGTCAGCCCAGTCAGGATAATCTCCCTTTTGATTAACTCAAAGTCAACTAATTTGGGACCTTAATTAGTGAAGCAAAATTCCTTAACCTTTGCATATAACAGTCTAACTCTGGGAGTGAAATCATCATATCCATAGCCTTGCCCACACTCAGTTGGTGGTCTTAATTCCTAAAAATAATATTTCTATTCATTAGTGACAACCAGTTAGAAAATTTAATAGAAAATACAAGTTATTTTTCACTGTAGCTATAGAAAATATGAAATACTGTGATAGGATTCTAAGGTATTTCCCAGTATTTTCTTACCTGGTATATATGCTCAGACCATGAAAATTTTGGATTTTACTTTTGTGATTAGATAAAATTACATGGCACAGCCGATCTTATCTGAATGGCCTGACCTAATCATAAAATTACAGTTTTCTCCAGCTGGTAGTGGAAGAGAAAGAAAACCACACTCTGCCTGACCTGGAATAACATAAACACACATGCTATGGACTGTTGGTAGAGAGGGGCAGCCTCCAGGAGCTGCCTACTGTCTCTAGCCAACAACCAGCAGAAAAATGGAAACTTCAGTCCTACAACCCCAAGGAAATGAATTCTGCCAATAACCCATATAATCTTGGAACAACCATAGGTGACTTGACTCAGGGGAGTTAGAGTTAGAGGAATCTTCCAAATGTACAACCACCTGCTTGTTTAATGACAACCAGGACATGGGGATGTAAAGCCACCAAACACAAGATGAATAGGAGAATCAGGCTATGCATTCTACCATGTTGGCCCTTTATTATTTTGAATCTTTGCCATTATTGTAGCATAGAAGCTTGTTTCTGCACTTGTAAAACAGAGATAGGGATGTGCAGTCTCTCAGAGTACTTCTATTTTAACATTTGAAGAGTTTTTAAGCAGTACAAACAAATTATCTGACTTTTGTATAACCCAGTAGAGCAGTCACCTTTTAATATCTAAATCAACAAAGCAGCATTTAGTCTAGGTAGAGGACGAGAAGTGATGTCTAGAAGTAAACAAATAAGATGAACTGTGTAAACAACTCCAGATGGATCTCAGGAAAACAGCTTGAAGGGCAGCCTTATAGAATCACACCTCTGCAGCAGGAATAAGCACTTGATAAAGGGGCAGGCTTTATTTGCCTGCACACTTTGCATTTGCTTTCAATCAGATGGGAAGGCAAAGCTTCTGCCAGCCCAGCAGAACAAAACTCTGCCTCTGTTTATGTCTTAGTCCCTAGGTAGAAGGTTAACTTTGGGGATGACAGATGAAATGCTTCGGTTTGTCATTTATACCACTGTGCACAGATGGCTCTCAGGCATCTATATGATCTTTCTCAGTACTATTTACTGCTCCTCCATCCGGTCCCAGGAGACCAGGTGTGAAATCCAGCACTAAGCAGTTTTTGCTAGCTGTGAATTGCATTGAGCCAAAGAGACCATGTGGCTGGACTTTGGAATGTGAAATAACGTCATTACTTATACCATGAAATTAAATTGCATGTTAACCAAAGTCCTAAAATATGCTCCAGGGAGAAATTTTGCTCTTTTTAAAGATGATATCACCAATTTGGGTTATCACTTAAGAAATATGACAATTTATTCAACATTTAAATTTTCCTGGTAGAAATATGAATATTTTTAAAATTCACTTTTCTTATGTGCTAATGTAGTTCTCAAGTACTATATTTTAATTAAATTCATTAGCTATTTATAGATATCTTACTATATATAGGTAATGCTTGCAGAACTACTAAGGATGGAATGATGGAAAAAACTAGTTACCATTGTGAAGCATCCCACAGTCCTTGGCAAAGAATAAGGCATGAATGGAGAAACTGCATAAGAAATACAAGAAGTGCCTCTTTGGAAGGTTAGAGGAAGCAGAGATGATTAGTTGAGTGACATTAGGCATAGTTTTAGGGTAGGATGGTATTATGTTTGCTTAGCCTTAAAGGATGGGTAGAATTTTAAGACAGAGAGATGGAAGAGAAGGTCATTTCACACTCATGAAAATTATCTTGATGTGGGAAAGTGTAAATTGCATAATGTACAGAGCAGTAACTGGCGTACGGTTCTGTATAGCTGAAGCCTTCAAATTTGAACAGAGGATATTTTAAAAACATTGTTGCATGGGAGCCATTCACCTTTCAAATTGAACTACATTCCCCATTTCATAGAAAGTGGAACCAAAACATAGATAATAATAAGTACAGTTAACACTTAACTGGGGTATCATGTGTCAGGCATTGTTCTCAGATGCCTTCCAAGTGTTCCTTCACTTAATCTGTGAAACAGCCTTATAAGGTTGTACTCTGTTAGCTTCATGTTAATGCTAGGGAACTCAGGTACAGAGCTTAAAAAAATTTACCGAAAGTCACATATCTACTCAGCATAAGTCATATCCACCCAGGCTATATTCACTATTTTCTGCTTACTACTTGGGAAGGGGACAAGTGAAAAAAAAAAGTTAGGTTTAGAAGCTGGGAATTAATTAGACAATGGGGCATTAAAATTTTTGAGCAGATTGATTCTCACAGCTAGTGTTCAGGCAAGATTGGAAGAAGAGAGAAGCTACAGGAGAAGGAATGATTCAGAAAGCCATTACAGAAGTCAAGGTTTGTGTGGATGAGACCCATATTAGAGTTGTTCTAGAAAAACTACTAGCATGGTCATGCTGTGCGTGGTTGACTCCTGAAAGAATCTGAAGATACCCTTGAGGAATTAATTTGCTCTTTATTCATAATGAGCCTCCTTAGGCTCAAGTTGGGCACAAATCCAAGATTCTTCATGTGATTGATTTAGTTCTGGCATTTTCTGGATATTCTAATTTGCTTCTGCTATTAGTTTTAAAGAGATTTATCAGGCATGATTTTGCTTCCATGGCCAGCTGAACACATTAACAGATTTACTTTTGCATGGATAGCAGCTACAGAATCTGGAAAACAATACAAAAAAGTGGCAACTTAAAGGATCTGGAGAGTGAATGTGAGGAGAATCAAAACTTGGAAGAAGAGGATTGTATGTGGTGAGTTTTTTACTATTTTAGCCAGAGGGCAGGTGGCATTTGGTGCCATGAATAAGGAATAAAGCTCCAGTAATTTGCAGACTTTCTGACCTGAAGAATTGGAGAACAGGGTCCAGAGTACTGGCTTAAAATGGTAAGGATAGAACCCCAGAACAGATATAGCCAGGGAGAGGGACCCCAAATCTTTGTATAAACTTTTTTTAAGTCTCTCACTGGCCCTGAACCATGCATGTGTGGGCAGATTCTAAGCAACCCCCCCTAGACAGGACAGAAAAACAAACAAAAACGAGACTGAGATTTGACCTATTGACTAGGAGACAAAGGTTGTGGTTTATGTCCAACTAAATAATTGCCTACTCAACAAAAATATCATAACTCTGGAAGAACAAATGTGGCCCATTCTTAAGAGAAAAAGACAATGGAGGTCAACCTGAGATGGCCCAAATAAACTATGCTTAATGAGATACAGAAAAATAGACTCATAATAAGTGAAAAGATAGGGTATCTCAGTGGAAAAATGGAAGCTATAAGAAAGGACCAATGGAAACTCTTGAACTAGTCAATATACACTTCATCTTTTGGTGGGGATGGACCCAAAATATGATGGGAACCAGAGCACTGCACACTTAAGAATTATGTTTTCAGAAATGACCAGAAGGCCTAGCAACTATAAAACCACTCTGACTCTCTCCAGTATGTCTGCAAGACAATGGGGACAAAGTCATAGCCAAATGTCAGTGGTGGAAGAAATTTTTCTTAAGTGTTTACTAATGAAATGTACTGTTGGAAATTTCATCATTAGAAAAGTAACTCTAAAAAGCTGTTGTCTTTAGTTTCATATTTTGAGAGCAATGCACATATAACTAGAAGAAAATGAGAGTAAGGGAGAATAGTGAGGCATACCACCAGTGAGACAAAGGCTACAGAATGAAATGAATGATGATTCACTCTCCGTTTCTGCCTGTTGCTTCCTTTATCCCTCACCTAGAACAAAATCCAAGCATGTGATTTTGATATGTTCATTTGCTTGCTTATCTCATTCAATTATATACATCCCTCATACTTCCAGGAATAATTTATGAATAGTTAAATTAGCACATAGTAATAAGAATGAGGTATAGATGTCAATAAAGTCTTCAGAAGTCTGCAGAGAAATAAAATAGTAAATGTTCCAACAACTTGGGATACAGTGGTTTTAAAATTAATATTATATTTTCCTTTGAGTAAAATGTAAAGGCAGCCTTCATGGATAATAATAAATGATATTAATAATTATTTCTTAGTCATTAAATCCTAATTATGAAGACTCTGGAGCAACATGGAAAATGCTTTTGCTACGATTGACCAAAACAAATTACAAAATAGTGTGTGTACTCTAAATATAGCTAAGTTAAAATCATCTTTGTTAGGGCAAGATACAGAAAACCAAGAAGAGGCACCTGGGTGGCTCAGTCGGTTAGGTGTTTGACTTTTGATTTCAGCTCAGGTCATGATCTCACAGTTTGTGATTTCAAGCCCCACATCAGGCTCTGTGCTGGCAGCATGGAGCCAGCACATGGAGCCAGCTTAGGATTCTCTCTCTTTCTCCCTTTCTCTGTGCCTCTCCCCTGTTCATGCTGTCTCTGTGTCTCTGAAAATAAATAAATAAACAAACTTAAAAAATTTAAAAAAAAAGAAAGAACCAAGAGGAAAACAAACAAACAAAAAAAAGGAATTCAAAATTGAGGAGATAAAATTGATAGGTTTTTTCCTAATTTCTGTAATTATTATGTTTTTGTAGTAAATAAACTAGCTTTTTCCTTTTGGAAACAGAATATACAGAAAACAGGATAAGAGTTTATGTTTTTTTTAGGTAAGAGGCAATCTCTATATAAAAGCAAGCTATTGGGGCGCCTGGGTGACTCGGTTGGTTAAATATCTGACTCTTGATTTTGGCTCAGGTAATGATCTCATGGTCATGAGGTCCAGCCCCAACTTGGGCTCTGCACTGAGTGAGGAGCCTGCTTGAGATTTTATCTCTCCCTGCCCCTCCTTCTCCTTCTCTCTCTCCAAATAAATAAATAAACATTAAAAAGAAAATAATAAAAGAAAGCTATTGAAAACATAAGAGTTTTAAACTTCTTTGGCTTGCAGATGCCCAGAGGTTCACAATGTGTATATGAAGCTGCCTTGGGGTGCTCTGATGGAGCACAGAGGCTTGGGAGCTTCATCTGCCCTATCCCTTCAACTTAAGGAAAACTAAAGAGTAGCCAAAGGATGGACATAGTATACATGAATGGTCTTGTTATTTGATGAAGCTAATGAGACCTGGAACTTTTGTTGTTTTCAAGACATTCTTTAAAAATGATTCTCTTCTCATAAGCCACTTCAGCACAAAAGAAATTTAAATGGCAGTTTAATCAATAATGCAAATAAAATGTTCCTTTTCATGCCCATGAGTGGGAAAATAACACATTATAAATGACTTCCTGAGTCTCAGATAGAATCTGCCGATTTTTGCAGTTCTTAGGGAAAATGAGAGGGTGGCAATTCCCACAGCAGCTTCTTATCTTCTCAGCAAATGTGTGTAAGTCCCAAAGGCAATGCCACACTCATAATTGGTAATTTGGCTAGCATAAGAGAGGTTGAGGGGAGTGAACAAAAATCCCTAAGACACAGGGATTTTTTGATGACTTTATGGTAGTTTGGTTTATATCCTTATATACTACCTTTTTTCTTCTTTTTTTTTAATGTTTATGTATTTATTTTGAGAGGGAGGGGGATAGCAAGAGGAAGAGAGAGAATCCCAAGTGGGCTCTGCACTGACAGTGCAAGGGCTTAGTCCCATAACCAGTGAGATCATGACCTGAGCCGAAAGCAAGAGTTAGATGCTTAACTGACTGAGCCACCCAGGTGCCGCTGTACTACCTGTTTTTTTAAAGACTTTTATGAATCTGTCTCAGAGAGGTCTCTCTCATCTCCTGATCTAACAGTTTTTAATTTTCCATCTTTTTATGGTCCTTATCATGTTCTGACTTCCATTACTGTTATATAAGGTAATATGGAGAACATCATCAACTTTGTTAATATATTTCATATGGAACCTCAGTCCTCTGATCCGTATTTATGTGATCCCAGGTAACCTTTCTTTTTTTTAAGAAATTTTATATTTTTAAAAAAAATTTATTATTTTGAAAAAAAGAGGGTGCCATGTGGATGTGGAGGAGGGGCAGAGAGTGAGGGGAGAATCCCAAGCAGGATCCGAGTTGTCAGCATGGGGCCCAACATGGAGCTTGATCCCATGAACCTGAGATCATGACCTGAGCCCAAACCAAGAGTCAGATGTTTAACCGACTGAGACATCCAGGGACCTCAGGTAAACTTTCTTAAATTCTCAAATCAGAATATTTCTCAGTAATAGATGATCATACCAGACTCATATGTTTTCATGAGGATTAAGTAAGACAGTATATGTAGTGTTTAGCAGAGATGTGAAAAGGAGTAAATGCTCAATAACTTGTAGCTACCATATGCTTTCCTCATCTCTTTTACTAAATTTTAGCTTCTTGAGAGTTAACTCTTTAAGGTTAATCTTTTTCTGCACTACAGTGTTGAAGTAAAGAGGTAATACTAAAATGATTTCTTAAGGAGAACATTCCTGAATTATAAGCACACATTATACAGAGCATTTGTTAATTACCCTCTATGACATCTAATCTCTCAGTCCCCATGAGTACTGATCATGAAAGATTTTCTAATATTTTTCTGTTGGTTCATTGGTTTGTTTGCTTCTTGGATTTTGTTCCAGTACATCTGATAGCTGAGTCTGTGCAACTCCCAGGAAGTAACTCTACCTTTGTCTCCCACACAACATGACAAACAGAAAGGCAAGAAAGTGTGACTGACATTATTGAAAAGGACACCTTATATCTATTCCAATTTATATATAAAAGAAGAACCACATCATTGAAAACCACTCATATTTTATTTGTAATGTACTTCACAACTGATCAAAAATCAGGAACATGTATCAAGACCCAATAGTTCAAAGCTGCTTTAATGGTTTCCGGTTTTCAGAGGTCAACTTTATTTGACCCACATGAGGATTTTCAGTTACTCACTTCCCTAGATTATTCCTTTTAGAGCTTTCTAATATTTTGATTATCCAGCAACATCCCTTTCCTTGTCTAATTCTTATAATCATATTTGAGAATGATTCCTATATAGTTAACCCACTTAGGGTAATTCCAAACTTTTTAAAAAGTCATATTTTAAATGTTTTTTTCCCCACATGTCATTACAACTGCTTAAATCAATTAATTCTTCTTTATGTTCATTTTCCCTATAGGAAGAACCTATTTAGTTTATTGATTTTTCTCTTACATAATAACCTTCATTTTATAGTATTCAAAAGTCAATAGATGGAAGATTATCCAGGAAGGTCAGTCAGGCAGTGAGAATTCACCAGAGACTCACAGCCACTCATATATATTGTTCCCTCTACAAAACTGAGGTGAGACCTTTCTCTTTAGTATAGAGGAATGGTTCAAAACTCCAGAGAAATTCAGCATTTTATAAATTGGGTAGTTTTCATCATTTTGTTAACCTCTCTAGCTGTTAAGCTGCTGATGTATTTAGTCACGATGGAGACTTTGGCTCATTCTTATTTCAAGGATAGATCTGGTGACCCTAATTTCAAGGTGTAGAACAATGCAAGAACTGAGCCAGAAAATGATGTCTCTTACTGGTTTTGGCGCATTCCTCCTCAGGGGCGACGAAACAGTGTACATCCCTGGGAAGGTGACTTTGAAATCCAACTCTGAAAAAAATTGCTCTAACGGTGAGTGTATCTACAGACTGCAGGAGCTGCAGCTTCAGAAAACCAGGCCTGCATCCTTTGCGTAATAACCCCGGCCCATGGATAAACTCTGATACCCACACAGAGGGATTTAATGATCCACACTCTGTGTCCATCTTTATTGTTTCTAAGGAACAGGCTCTCTGCAGAGAGAGAAATCTACCCAGTCCAGATTATGGGTAAAACTGTAGGAGGTACAATTAGCTTCACAAATTGTCAGGGGTTTTTAAGACTTATTCACTCTTAAGATACTTTAATGATTAGGTATCTTAGGATTCAGCCTTTGTAGAAGCAAAAATAAATGTCAGTTTTAATCTCCCAATCAGTGATTTCTCAAAATGAGTCTGGCAAGGCACCTCACATCTATCTTCCAACATGCCTGCGAGGAAGAAACTGGAGCAAATAGATGGAAATCCCGGGAAGGTAGATGAGTCATGATGATTGCCTCTTTCCCATTTATCTTCTCTTTCACAAAATAAGTGGCTGGCATTTCAGATGGTTGTAAGAGGTAATGGGGGTAGCATCCTAAATGGTAGTAACTGTGCATTTCTGTTTCCTTTTCTTGGAAAGGGCTTTTATAGGGCATTTACTAACTGTTATTTATCAATGCCCTGTTAGGTAGGTCATCTGTGTACAGATTTAGTGTCTGATGTTCAGAAGAATTTCCTGAACTTGGTGACTATCCAATAAAATATCTGAAATAAAAAATAATAAGAAGTAGAGATTGGATAGGATTTGTGCCATTATTATGCCAAGGTTTAAAGGGGATATTGAAATTCATTGTTGAGCTGTTGATCAAAATTGTTATTTTTCAACCTTGTCTGCATCTTAAAATACATAGGAAGATTTGAAAAATACTGATTCCCAGGCCACATACAAGACTAATTACATATACATCTCTGATGGCGGGACCCTAGCATGGATATTTTATAAGGTAATTTCAGTGTATATCTTAGTTTAGGAACCACTGGTCTAAAGGATAACAAAAATGTTGCTAAATCCTCTGGCAGTTCAATTGCCAGAGACATTTATGAGTAATTAAAACAATTGAAAACTAAAGGCTTATGGCTAGGGACAGTTGTATGAGAGGTGAAGTTTTTCAATGTCACTATAACCAATGATAGAAGTAGTGAGGCTTTATTTTAAAAACATTTCAAAAGATAGAATATGACAGAATGCAACATTTCTGTATCAAGAATCTTTATCATTTTAGTCCCTGTGTTTCTGGAATCATCAATAAAAAAGCCTCCAGAAATATCTTTTCATCCTTTTGTGGGATGCAGGAACAAAGGAGGTAGTCATCAGGATTGTCCGGAATGTGGAGTCACAAAGATATAGATATCAGAAAGACATAAATATATCTGACCTCTTTTTCTTAGCCTTTAGCTATAAAGACTAAGCTGTTTATCCCCTCCATTCCCTTTGTCCCTCCATTCTAAAGTCATCTAATAGGAAATGGAGGGATACTTTATCATTAGCTTTGACAAAGACCTGTCAGTGCTGAGAAATAATAACAAAATAGTGTCTACAACACTATGTCTTCTTCTTTTGGGTTTTTCAACATTTACAAAACAGTGTGGAATATCCCAATATATTTATGAAGTACTTTTGGAATGACTTATCAGAAGTATTTTTGCAACTAGCCAGTCAACTTTGACATGATTTCTAATGAATTCTGAGACACTAATTAGTACCATCTGTTACAGCTTGCTCTGTGGCTTTCTTTGTTGTTTTTTCTCAAAATCATAGAAGCTTCTAAGACTTCAGAGGTGATGAAAGTATTCTTCTAATTACTCACTGTTTCCCCTTTTATTTCATATTTTTCAAGGAACAAGGGGAGAATATAGTCAAGACCATCACTAGTGCAATTTTTTCCTAGGATAGTTTCAATTCAATAAGTCCTTTCTTATTTCTCAGACATAATTGATAGTATACTGTTAGCTCCTCAGTTAATCCACCTGTAGCATAGGAGAATCCTTACTTAGCAATACCAACACGGTGTTTTGTTGTTATTTTCTTGTTTTCTTCCTATGAGGATATCTGGTCTCAAAGTTTCACCCATTCAGCCTGAGATCATTCGGTTATGGTATTCTAATTCTATTGGCCAGGACTCCCATGTTCTCATAGGAAAGGGAAAAATGTTGATATATCCAGGGAAGCCTCAAAAGTCTGAGTCATCCTACATTTATCTTGGATGGCATTATCGTTCACTGTTATTGAAAATGTCCCACAGAGTATCATGTAGAGCAAAGGATGCCTGTGAGTAGTTCCTTAAAGAAAGTGTTTGGGTGCATAAAGTTTTCATACTTTCCCCATCTGTTATCTTTCTTAGAGATCCATAATTCAAATTCACATTCTGCAAAGACCACACTTTGTGAAGTGCCAATCCAGCTGGGGCAGAGGTGATGAGCAGAGAGAAGCAAATTCTTTTTAAGTTCAGAGGGAAAGGCAGATAACATGGTCTGTACTAAGAAGGCTGGCTTGAACTGGTTAAGCATAAAAAAAATTGTAATAAGGACCAAAAAATTACCTACTATGCATATACCTTTGAGAAAGGTAGTATGAATTTTATAGAGGTGAATTATACATAGATTCTTTCCTAACATAACTTATCTAATGGAGGACATAAAGCAAGTCTGGAAAAGTGACATGAAGAATGTAAAATTTAGGCCACAAGAGAGGTACAGATAATATGCTATGACTATTCTGTGCTAGGAGAGATTATTACTACCTGGGGATAGGGTAGAATTAGAGAAATCTTCATGGGGCAATGGGAGTAACTGAACTTTAAAGGATGTACTTTAACACGGAAGGAGAGCATGTTAGGTGGGGATGGATACATAGGTAGGAGTCTAGAAGGCATGGATCATGTTCAGTGTGGGAATAAATGGGGAAATGTTGGCAAGCAAGTGGTTAAATTATTTTAGATTTTATACAAAGAGTCCTACATTTCAGGCTTAGGAGTCGGCTTAGTAGAAAGCTATTTAATAAAAATTAGGTACAAGAAATCCTTTTCTGAAGTGTTTGGCAGTTAAGCGTACATGGTAAGCAATCTACTCCAATGCTCCCAACAGGTAGTACATTTTCACATGGAACTTGAGAGCCAATGGGAAGAAATAGAGAGTTGGGCAAAGCTAGTACTGCCCTCAGGTCTTTAGAAAAGCAATTCAGAGCCAAGCTTCTTACACTTTCATGCACATGCTGATTACTTGGGGGATCTTATTAAAATGCAAATTTTGATTTGGTGTATCTATGGAGCCTGAAACTCTTCAATTTTAGCAAGCACTTATAGATGCCAGGGTTTGTTTTTTTGTTGTTTGTTTTGTTGGGGGGGAGGGGACAAATCTATAGACCACATATGGGGTTATGAGGATTTTAAACCAATGGAACCCCAAACTTAACTACATGGCAAAATCACCTGTGGAGCAGGTGACTAGTCACCTGATACCTGGACCCTACTTAACAGAGACTCTGGTTTAATTGGATCTTGGATGGGGTCTTGGCATCAGTAGTGTTAAAAGTCCCCCAGGGAATTGTAATGTGAGGCGTCCATTGAGGAGTACCACTCTTCAGTTAGTGTTTTTCTCAACCCTGGCTGCACATTGCAATCACTCAGGGAGGTTTTAAAAAATCCCAGTGCTCAGACAGATCCCAGACCAATTAAATCTGACTCTCTGGAGAAGGGATCCAGACATTGGTATTTTTCAGGGGCTCCCTAAGTGATTCTAAGGTGTGGCAAAGTTTAGAATCACTGACCTGGAGAGATTTAGGAATTTCTCTCTGTCCCTGACCGGAAGAAGCCTGGGCCTCTACAGCTGTTTAGAGAGCAAGGTGCACGTGCTATTCTGTTGTCAAGTCTATCACATATTAACCACCTGCATGTCGCTCATTAATGCAAATAAGACCAGTCATCTAGGGCTTTTAGTCTGGGGGTGAAGAAACAAACAATAATTTTTCTGAAATGAAAAACACTGAGGAATAAATAGAACGAAGAGTTGGGCCCATTGTTTTGTCAAGATCTGGTGGGCTTAGTTCAGTGAGCTCTTCCAGTGCAGGTCTGCATTGTTAACACATGGCTAGGGATAGTCTCACTGAAAACCCAGACAATACACATGAAATCACTGTAAAATAATGAGAAGAAAGTGGTGCTGGAATTAGCAGGACAGGACCAGACAGAGTAGGGACAGTAATGCATAGAAGGGGACTCAGAGAGTTTGGCCATGGCCCTATTATAAGAGTTTGGCCATGGCCCTGTTACAAGGCCATAATGCACATGACTCCTTTGCTATAAGCTGAAAGGCACAGTACAAGTGTCAATAATTAAAGGCACGTTATCTCTAGGACCACAGAGTAAGTATAAATAACATTCATGTTGTCTGATTCTTTTTTTCGTTTTTCCTGGAATTATTGCTTTCAAGAATGCAGGTGCTCTGTACTGGCACTTAAAACTCTAAATGTTTGTTTGGGGTTTGATGAACAGTTCTCAATGTGAAATGATCATTTGGGAGGAAATGAGAAACAAAAGAAAAGTTGAAAAAAAATTCCTACCCTGATCCAACCTTACTTTATTTTTTAGACAATGTAAGATTGTGTCATTTTTAGGTCTATATAGGATATCATTGTGTCATTAGTAATAAATTGAAATAATTATTCAGACATGGGTACATAAGAGCAAATTTGTGCTGTTTATACTGAATAGAGAGGTAAAAACTTAAATACTAAGTTGTTTATGAATATCGACAGAGACTGACTCGGAAATCCATCTGGGCTCAGATTTAGTAAACAGAAGTATTTAACCTTGCAATATCATTCTAGACTCTCAGAGCTACTAGGGGAAACAAAGGTCTATACTTGAGTTATCCATACTAGGTAATTATATACTGAGTTGTCATTTCAGTGAGGTTAGTCGGATATAGGAAAGCCAGTCATGACATTGAATTTACAGAAAAAAAAAACAATACAAAACATGGAAAAGACAATATCGATTCATGATGAAGAGTGTTCTTAATTTTGTTTTTAATTCAACACTTTTCTCATACTGCTAATTATAAGATTTAAGTAATACTCAGAATCAGAGTGATACCCCACACAGTCCCGTATATACTCAGATGACTGGAATCCCTGAGATGCCCAGACATATGGATATGAGAAAAGACTTGAATGTTAGACTTTCGATCTACAACCTTTTTATCGTTAGAATCAAATGATGTAACTTTTGTAAACATGCCTTTGCATTGTGCTGGACACTTGTTATGCAGCCAATTTTGCTATTCTTTCCCTACAGCAATAAGTTAAGCATTTTTGAGTTTGCCAGGTATTAATCACAGGTATTGGTTTGTGTGATATTTATAAACATCACATGGGGATGCCTAGGTGGCTCAGTTGGTTAAGTGTCTGACTCTCGGTTTCAGCTTGGGTCATGATCTCAGGGTTGGGCTCTGCACTGATGGCGTGAAACCTGCTTGGCATTCTTTCTCTCTGCCCTCTCCTCCTATGCACGTGCTCTCTTTCTCAAAAATAAATAAACATTTAAAAAGAAACCACATGAGGAATGTATAATCATCTCCATTTATCTTACTGGGAAATTCAAGTACAGAGAGTTTAAGAATTTGCCTATGGCTAACAGGTGACAGAACTAGGACTTGACCCCAGGCATTTGGTCTTCAGAATTCAGATTCTTTCCACTAAACAAACTATCCTTTCCTGATTTAAAGACCTTTTATCATTTGATTTTCATTTAGAAAATGAGATGATATTTGTGTTAGAAACTAACTATACAAAGATAAAAGTGATATACTATTAATTACACCCCAATATCCACCACAACTTCCTGTCACCATCTATTTAATTAAATCCTCTGATAACCTTTACTGCCTCAAAAACATGAAGGTAGGCTAAGGAATCATACAGACTCTTAGAATTTCTGCTCATATGTATTGTACTATATAGTCGTATATTTCACTGCCAGCCCTCTCCCCATCCCCAGCCCACATGTTACTAATGCGGAAAGTGAGGTCCAGAGAAAGAAATTTGCTAAAACATGGATTAAACTGAGCTCCGGGAACTTCTATTAGCTTGAAGTGTTATAGCTCCTCCCAGACTCAAGAGTCCTTTGCTTCAGGATCAGGTCTGTGTTCTGTGTTCTAAAGAATTGTACTGAAATCCCATCTCCTTTCATGTTTGGTTCACTAAGAACTTCAGATTTCAGAAACTCAGAAGGATTTTGGGACTTCTACTTCTGATAGTGTCTTTTCAATTCCTCATTCATTTGACTTTTTCTGTAGCCTTTGTATCTGAGAAGCAACATATCCTCAACATCTCTCTTGGTTAACTTTTGATATCATGTATCTATTTCTGGTTTTTATTATCTGTATTTTGTAAACTTTGTCAACTGTTTTCTGAGTTACTACCTGACCAAGTTTAGTGCTAGTTACTGGGTATGAATGAATCAGACTGGTATAGTTAACATCCTCACAGGGCTTGTAGTCTAATAGGGTACATAAACAATTAAACAGAAAGTTATAGCTTAGAGAGGTAAGTCCGATAAGAGGGATGTAGATCCAGATGAAGTGGATCCAGGGAAGTCTTCATGGGAGAGTAGATCTCTGAGATGAGAGGTAAAGGAGAAATATCAATTATCCAGCCTCCATAATGGCAGGGACTGACCTAAGTGATATTACTATTCTTAACAAAGTGTCTGTCATATAGTTTGAATTTAGCAAATATTTTTGAATGAAGAGATGAATGCAAAGTGAAGAGGTTGACAGAAACTCCCTCCTTGACCAAACTTTAATTAGGCTTTCTTGAGCCCTCTCTTTTTTGGCTAGGCTTCATCCATGGGCCCTTCCTTTGGCCCTCTGAGCTCAGTTTTAGCAATGAATAACCAATTTATTGAGAATACCCCATCTTTGGTATCTAATGACCTTGGCCTACCTTTATCGAGAATCCAGTTTAGCAAAAATCCTCCTATCCTTGATATTTGGTCAAATCTCCTCTTAATTTTTTATCCCTTTCTCTGCTCATTGGATATAAATCCTCAGCTGTCTGTTGTGTTTGGAGTTAAGTTCAAAAGCTGTTCCTTATTGCAACAGTCTCAAGTAAAGTCTTTCTTACTATTTAACAAGTTTCAGAATGTCTTTAATAAGGGTAAAGAGTATGAAGGCTCAGATGCAAGCATCTTCAGCTCACTTATTTTCTTCTTGTACTTTGGTAATTTTTCTGCAAAAGAAGAAAAATTTTACACCATTGAGTTTTATGGAGATTACATTAAATAATATATGAAAATGATATATGCAAAATATTAAGATAATGTTTGGCATAGAATAGATGCTAAATAAGTGATAGATATTATCTCTTTCTAATATCATTTCCTTGTGCTCTTAGTTATCCAAAGTAAGCTTTGCTTTCCTGGAATCTAGATAGAATAAATGAAGTCTGAGCATCTCCTGAAATTATGTGCAATATTGTGTATACACTCCATGCCTTATGTAACACCCCTAACCATTTCATATCATCTGTCCCAACAACTACCCCAATTGGCTTCTCTTCCTAAAGACTATATTTCTCTCTGTAGTGCTGTTTCTCTCTTAGCTTCTCAAGGTATACATCTTTTAATAAACTTTGATGGTTCTCTCTAGTTTACCCTTTCTAGTAGTTCTGCAATCAAATGTCAGCAGTGTTTCTCTTAAAATGCTATGTTTTGTCATTTTTTTTCTACTGTCACTTTGGACCATTTTCGCTTTGCATTGAGATTTCTGTAATAGCTTCCTAGCTGGTCTCCTGGCTCCTAGCTTTTCTTCAGAGTTAGTCCATCCTTCATGGCATTGCCATGTTTTATCTTTAATGAATTGGTCCTCTATTCCCAACTCCTTATTATTTATTGGATGATGCCCCTTACCCACTATGATGGGCCTTTGACACTTCTTTATTGTTCAGTGCATTTGCTACATTTTGTGATCAAGAATCGAAATTATTTTCTTGATGGATCCTCTTCTTCCTAATAAGTAATAATTAATTAATAATTGCTTAAGCCAGGCTCCAAATGGTCTGAGCATATTCTTCTTGTTTTTCCAAGAATGTCCTTCCACTCTCTTTTCTGCCCATACAAATCCTTGCCATCTTTCATGCTCTAGTTCAAGCCTCTCATGTTTCAAAGGAGAATTCCCTAATGGTCATCTTTCACTTTTTTTCCTCTTCTAACTTCTGATTGCATGGATTGCTAAATTCATGCAATTTATGGTGTGAGTGCTTGTGTGTATGAGTGTGTGTGTGTATGTGAGCACACAGGCATGTGCACCACTTCCTCCTCCTGACTCATGACAGGAACAGGACTTGTCTTCCATTCACATTGCTACCACCACCAGACTATTTTTTAAAAAGTAGGGGCACCCTAGTGGCTCAGTCACTTAAGCATTCGACTTCGGCTCAGGTCGTGATCTCATGGTTTGTAAAATGTACTTAATAAATAATTGTAGTTGATAAGCAATCTTCACCATATATGTAGGTCTAATTTTCAGCTTAGTTTCTTAAATATTTTGGAAGGTGTAGAAAAATGTAGCCATAGAAATTTCAGTTCTCTAGAGTAACAATGTACTATGAAGGTTGTTTAACAAGCGGTCAATTCTCCCAAGTATGGAAAAAGATACATAAATCAATAAGGAATTTGTTATTTTCAAACTGTGTCCTCCTGCAAGACATTGTTTATGAATAAGTTCCACCTTAAATCAGAAATCACATCACTCCTGTTGATTAAGTCATAAGTTATTACCTGACTCTGCAGTCTTGGCCATTGTTAAGTTATTTCTATAAAAGCGAGGACCTGAGCTTAATGCTTTGTAAGGGTCTTTGCCATCTGAAAATTTCTTTAAATAATTCTACAGAGATAAACTTTTACACATGCATTGAAGGGCTTGAAGGTTATTTTCCTTTCTGAAATTTATATGCAAAATAATGTACTGAAGGCTAAATAAAACACAGGCAAAAATGTCCACTATTTTTCCATTTTCTAATTCAGAGAAGTGAGTGGATAAATTTAATTTTAATCTTTAACATCATCTTACCTGAGAGAAATTATATAAAGATATTTAAAGCAATGATCAATTTATAATGTTTGAGAGAAAGAAAGCAATGAGCCAAAGAGGAAAAATAATACTACTAATAAATATTTATTTATTGCTTACTATGTTTCTGGCTTTGGTACACACTTGATATCAACGTTTTGTTCTTCAGTTCCAAAGTGAAATATCTGGTGAGCCATTATAAATAATAGAATATTGGAACTTTATGGGACCTTAGAGGTCACCTAGTCTGCCCTCTAATTTTATAGATAAGGACACTGAAGTGAGAAAATGGGAGTTAAATTGTCCAAGGTCACAGGACATTTTAAAGACATTCTTATTAGGATTAAATATCCAGTTTTCGTAACCTTCTCCCAACTGGTAATTTTATCTTAATCCTTGCTGATATAAAGGGATGAATTTTGCAATAGACTTCATATTGAAGTCTGATCTCATATCGATAAAGATTTGCTATAGAGACTTGGATCTGCTGTACAACATACTATAGAATACATTGTGCTAAGAACTTTTTAAGAGGGTAGGTCTCATGTTAAGTATTCTTTTTTTATTTATTATTTTTAATGTTTATTCATTTTTGAGAGACAGAGCACGAGCAGGGGGGAGTAGGGCAGAGAGAAAGGGAGACACAGAATCCGAAGCAGGCTCCAGGCTCTGAGCTGTGAACACAGAGCCCAATTTGGGGCTCCAACTCACAAGCTGTGAGATCATGACCTGAGCCGAAGTCAGATGCTTAACCGACTGAGCCACCCAGGTGCCCCTCATGTTAAGTATTACTAAAAAAAATAGAAATAATGGAAAACAAAAAAGCAAAAGCAAGGGTATATAAATCCTTTGGAGATGATGGATGTATTTATAACCTTGATTGAGATGATAGTATCACAGGTATATGCATATGTCCAAATTCATCAAAATGCAGAAATGTTAAAAAGATACATTTTTTCTATATGAAGTATACCCCAGTAAAGCTGAAAACATCATGTTCAAAAGAAATAAAAATTAGATTTGCATTATATGTTAAGTAAATTAATGTTAATTCAAATTGTCAAATTAAAAATTGGAAGTTTTTACATAAAATCTAGTTTTCTGGCTTCTTATGCCCTGTCTCTGAACAGAACCATTACCAGAAGTTTTGCTGAGATATATGCTCTGCAGTTCAACCGGCCATTCTCATGATATATGTTCTGTTACCAGTAGAACTGTGAATTTCAGATCTTCATTCTCAAGCCTTTGTCTGTATGTACTCAGGGTGTTTCAGTCTTCCTTTTTAATTTCCCTTTGTTTCTGCCTTCATTCAGGCCTTCAGCACTTGTTCTTTGGACTGGTTAGGACACTGGTTTTCTTGTCTCTGATAACATTTGATTGCTAGCTTTCAAGGCCCGTGAGTTGGTCTCTTGCTTTCAGAAGTAGCTGGGGTGTAGCTACTAAGAGGTAAGGAACAATTGCTCACTTTCTTATTAAGAGATCATTTAAAATTCGTTTTCAAGGTAATGTGATGCCATCCCCATTAAGTTGGTGAGACAGAGAGAAAAGGCTCACAATGTCCCAAAGCAGATCTACCTGCCTGCCTGCCTGTATTCACTCTGGTCCTGGCTCTCTCTCCTGCAGCTCAGCTGTGCCTGACAGTACCAGCTTCTCTCTTCACTGTGCTCTGTTCTCAGTGGGTCTTCAGCTAGGTTTTCCCTCCACCTCTAATACCTTTCCCTCCCTATCTCCCCCATTGTTTATATCTGGACCTTGAGCCTAGGGAAGATCAATAAAAAGATATTCAAGTTTTTAAATGTTTTTCTTATCAATGAATTTGTCTTGGGCATAGTATTTCAATTTCACAAATGATCTAGGAGTGTCTCTCCATGGAAATGATCTCAGGCATTGAACTGAAGGTATAAAATATATGCTAATGATGAAAAGAAAGGGCAAAAGGGACATTACAGGAAGAAATATTTTATGGCCAATATAATGGCATAGCAAACCACTTTTGGAATAACTAAGCATTTCTGTTAAAAACATAAAAGGTCAAATAGCATATCTTATAATGCAGACAGAAATTCATTCAATTTTAAAGTTGTTCTTGCACTATCCAAAGTTACTTAGAGGACAAACTAACTGAGGTTAATAGACTTTAATATGTCACCAGCCTAAGTGGTCGATCAAAATATAAATTTAAAGGAATAAGGCAGATATTTCAAGCCTGTAAACACATGTCATCAATCTCTTAAATGATTTTGTTTCTCGTTTATCCTAATACTATGACAGTTCTAATCCTGCATATTTTCCCATCAAAAGTGCAACTTTCAATTTCTCTATCATTGTAACTTTGCAATCATCTTCATAAATAGTGAAATCCTATTCAGCACTGACTCCTTTAAAATCAGTAATTATGGATGGAGTTTGAGGCAGGCAGGGGACTTGATTCTGAGGTATGGCTCCTGGCCTGACTCCACTAACTTGGTTTCACCTCTCTTTTTAAGGGTGCTCTGGGCCAGTACTAACTCTCAGCATATTGCACTTGATTCTTTTTTATTTTATTATTACTTTCTGTCTACAATGTCATGTTAGGTTGTTACATTGTTTTCTCTTTAATTTTTTAACATTTATTTTTGAGATAGAGAGACAGAGCCCAAGTGGGGGGGCGGGCGGCAGAGAGAGAGAGGGAGACACAGAATCTGAAAATCTGAAGCAGGCTCAAGGCTTTGAGCTGTCAGCACAGAGCCCAACACGGGGCTTGAACCCATGAACCATGAGATCATGACCTGAGCCAAAGTTGGTTAGGACACTCAACCAGCTGAGACACCCAGGTGCCCCAGGTTGTTACATTGTTTCAGAGGAGGACAACTAACATTAAGTGAGCAATATGCCAAAAGGAAAGTTTATTATTTTCAAACTTCTTATTAACAATAGGATTTTATTGGTCTCAACAAGTGCCTCTTTGGAGAGTTTTAGAATAACAGCAACAACAAAACCAAACCAAAAACAAAAGAAAAAAAGGTAAAAAGAGAAAGGGTTTTTCCATGATGAAAACATGGAGATTCTGATAACTTGAGACAGAGGCTGTTTATGCACACCAACTCTTTTGACAATTTTTCCCAATCAAGTGAGTTGAGATAATTTATAGGGAATTTCAGTAAAACTATATAAAAGTCTTTGCATGTGTTGTTCCCTTTGCCAGGAAATCTCTCCCTGACCCATATTCCTCTGCTCTTGCATTACCTCTTCAGAGAGATTTTTCTTTGGCCAACTGATTTAAAGCAACACAATAGTCCTCTTTATTTCCTTGTATTGAACAGCTTTTCATCAAATTATTGTTCCTTACAAATGAGTCATAACATTTATTTGTAGATTGTATAATTGGCACATTAGATAAATGAAGGCAAGGATGTCATCTTTTTTGTTCACTGCTCTATTCTCAGAGCCTAAGACAGAGGCCAGACACAAAGCAGGTTCTCAATAATTATTTGTTGAAATTATTAATTAATAAAAATATGGGTGCCTTAGGAAGGATTATTTTATTTCAAAATTGCGCACCATGTGATTACACATCATGATGAATATTCAATCTACCATCTTTCTTGAGGTTATAAAACACATTTGTACAAGTGTATTTGCTTTAGTTCATCAGATATATTTGTACAAGTAACCAGTTATAAGAAAACAACACAACCTGGTTAAGCCAAGCAGTCAATTAAAAAACAACACCTTAATCTAACTTTAGTGTTTCACTTATTTCAAATTCCTATGTACTTTTTAAGTAAATCTAAAATTTTTTTTGCTGGTGTTTTTTGTTTGTTTGTTTGTTTATTTTTAGTGGCAACAGAATGGGGACATGAGATTAGCAGTGGGCAGGGAAGTGATTTTAAAGCCTGAGGTGATCAGTTTCCATTAGCATAGCATGCCTCTCTTATTTTCTACCCTTTTTCTCTAGCATGAAGATTTAAAATATGTTTGTTACATAGAATACCTGAAGTTGGTCTGTTTGATGACACTGAGAAGAACCTTGAGAAATGTTCCTGTTTATCTACATAACCAGAATAACATTTTATTGACATTGAAAAGCATGTGAATTTTCTTTCAATAAATGTTTCAGTTGAGATGGAAATGCCAATTTATTAATGTCAAAATGTCCAAAAGTACTCTGAAAGAAAAGTTACGATTTGATTTTTGAGCCAAACTTGATTGAGCACTTGCCATATGTCATCTATTCTGCTACCTTCTGGAATATCAAAGGTCACCAAATGACAGGCACTGTCCCAGGGATTGCACAGAGCAATAGGAGAGATTATTTCTTTGTTTTTTCACACATTTATTGATTTATATATACTTAATATTGAAACAAAAATGATTTAAAGTAATCTCTAAAAGGTTATATAATACAAAATAATATGTTGGAAGCAGGAAAGAAAGATAAGGTAGAGGATAAACAAGGAGAAGGCAATAAAATATGGGCATGGAAGAATATATCCTTGCTGAGGGGTATATATGAATTGATAATTACAACTCAGTGTGTGAATAAATGTAACACTGAAAGTATGCACATGGAACAGTTTTAACAGATAAGAGAGTGAATAACTAAATATTTCTCAGGAGATTTTCATTGAGTCAGAGAAGGTGCCGAGAATTAATGGATTTCCTGAGTTCTTGAGGAAGAATAATAATTGTTCAGACAGATTGAGTGTGTGTGTGTGTGGGGGGGGCGTTACAGTACTCTAGGCAAAGAGAAAAGCATGTGGCATGTGCAAAATTATAGAAGCATGCATAATTAAAACAGCATGGGACGTTTGGGAAATTATAAGGATAAAAATGAAATGGGAGAAGCCAGTGATGAGGGTAAAAAGGGAGGATGGCTTCCAGCCAGTTTTTGTGCTGCATTAATTTGGTGTCAGATAGAAAAACACGGGTGATGGTGCACCTCAGTGAACACAGTTGTGGATGGTGGTTCAGTTGTGTTTTGAGGAGGAGATGTTGTGACTCATTCAACTTTTAAGTATGCCATAATGTTTACTAATGGTTCAGATCACTGGAGGGTAACCTGAAGGCATTCCCAGAGCAGAGCTGGTTACCTCTGTGTCATGAAATGATCCTCCAAATGCGAATCCTTTAGAGCCAAAATGACGTGGGTAAGGTTCATGGGGAATTTACAGAATCCTAATTCTTTTGTAATTGCCTTAAATATCTTTCCTCAGCAGCAGTATTTCAAAAAGATGCTGTTGCACTAAATATTCCTGATACCTTACTTTTTTTTGGTCAAGGAACTATATACCTCATGTCAGATGTATACCTGTTACAGGTAATGCTTTAAAAAGGACAGAGACCTGATATAACATATATTTTATTCTTTGTTACCTGCGTCTCACATCCATTCCTTTATTGGACCACAATTTCCACCTTCCGTGAGCTTTTTCTCCCTGTGTGGCATTAACACAAGCCACGTATTTTCCCAGACTTTGGTCTCTCGCCCCATGGTTAACAGAACAATCCTTTAAGCTCTAGTATGTGTCACTGGTCCTGGTCACATGAGTCACCTTTGCTCATTGGCTCCATTCTGAGTACTTGCATGTTGACAGCCCTGTACAAACCATATGCTAAAGCTGTCCCAATCCATACTCACTGTGCTCTTCCAGACACAATCTTTTCTCTATCCTGTGCCCTGTGTCATATCTCTAACAAACACATATCTCACTTCTACTTAATGAAATTCTGAACATTCTTCAAGGTCCAGGTGAAACATCTTTCTTCACCATGTCACTCATCCTAATAGGCTTGGAAACAAAATCCTCCTTCTTTAGACTACAATAACAATTTCTTTCTCTTGTATCTCATTTGTGGTATCGTGTGGTAGTGTGTGTGTGTGTGTGTGTGTGTGTGTGTGTGTGTGTGAGTGTGTTTTGAAATTTGTCATAGGATTCTTCCCATTCCTGCCTCCCATCTAGTTAATTAATATCTATCATCTCACATATTTTTTATGAGTATATTTAGGTTTTACTCTCTTAGCAAATATAATTTATGCAGTACATACACACACACACACACACACACACACACGCAGACACACATATAGTCAGCTATATTCACCATGTCACACATTAGATTCTCAGACTTTATTCAAACTTTCATGTAGCTGAAAATTTGTAATTTTACCAACCTCTCCCTCTGCCCATCCCAGCCCTGGAAACCCACTTTTCTATTCTTTGGTTCTATGGGTTTGGTTTGTTGTTGTTGTTTTTTAAGATTCTGCATATCAGTGACACAGTATAGTATTTGTCTTTCTCTGACTTATTTCACTTAGCATAATGCCCTCAAGGTCCATTCATGTAGTCTTAAACAGCAGTATTTCCTTCTTTCTCATGGATGAATAATCTTTCTCTCTCTGTCTCTTTATGTATATATATATATATATATATATATATATATATGTATATGTACACACACACATGCATGCATGCATACACATATACACATGTGTGCACACATACACACACACATACATACCTCATCTTCTTTATCCATTCATCCATTGACAGATATGCAGGTTGCTTCCATGTCTTGGCTGTTGAACATGAGAGTGTCCCAGAAGTAGGATTGCTGGATCTTTTGATATTTCTATTTTTAATATTTTGAGGAACCTCCATGCTGTTTATAGTGGCCACAACAATTTACTTTCCCACAACAGTGTACAAGAGCCTCTTTTCTTCTAAATCCTCACCAACACTTGTTTATCCTTTTTCATTCTGTTGAGGCTCTCCTTTGCTGTGCAGAAGGATTTTAATTTCATGTAGCCCCATTTGTTTGTTTTTGCTCTCATTGCCTTTGCTTTTGGTGTCAAATCCAAAAAATCATTGCCAAAACTGGTGTCAAGGAGCTCACCTTCTTCTATATTTTTTTTTCTAGGCTGTTTATTTCTATTGCGATTTTTTTCCATTAGAGTATGGAAGGATACTAATCCATAAAATAAAAGCAAATAGCACCTTTGGAAACAGCTGCTTTGGTGACAGGTAACATGCAAGAGTTGCACTGCATTGCACCAGGGAGATCATTAGGAAGATAGTGAAGGCCCAGCTAAATGACAGTTCAAACAAATTAACCACCTACAAGGGGCTATAATGGATTTCATTTACTCCTGCTGGTCACATGGAAAGAAGGTGCCTCACAAGTAAAGCCGGCAGCTTGTTGAAATGTGGGAAACATGTTATAAGGACCTGGGCTGAGACTACATAGAAATTAAGATCAATTATATTCTCTGCAGTTCTGATGACATCATCTGTCTTTGTTGTGAAAAGAGATTTAAGAATTCTATTACTTACATGTACATTACTCTTTATAAATTAGAGAATATTTCAACAACTGTTATCTCATTTACTTATATCAACAAATCAGTGAATAAGGGATTGGATTTACTTGTCCCAATTACAGGTGGAGAAGCAGAGACTTAGGGTTTTGAAGTAAATTGCTAAATGTCACAAACTCACTGAATTGCAAAACTAAGTCTGGAGTGCAGAATTTGGACTTCTATGGGGGTGTCCTTCCCCTTTAAGAGAGGAAATACATCTCTGATTTGGGAGGGGGAAAAACCCACTGGGGATGAATTCTAGAAGATAAGAAACCTCTTCTATAATCCAGCATAATTTTTTTTTTTTTGCCTGCCTTGGAATATGTGGTGAATTTATATTGCACCAATTTAGGTACGCTGAGAGTACATTTTCCATAATTCACTTCTTTGCATAGCTCCTAGTTAGCCTAGCTCAACCAAATCATCCATTAGCTTCTTTGACTCCACAACCAGGAACATATTTAGCTCTAGGTTGAAGGGCATCAACATGTCATGAAGAATACCTGCAGTACCAAAGTTGGTGGCTTGGAGATGGTGAGGGGCTGATGTGAGTTCCACTTTATCCTCATGAGTTCTAGCTTTTATTCCTGTGTTCCACTTTGTCCATTTCTCACCAACCTCACATCAGTTTGCTCTTCCACGCTGCCTATCATATACGACAGCCCTTACATTGAGTATTTAACCAGCTCCCACAAGTTCCTATACTCTTTTGGTTGTATGTATATATGTGTATTTATTACATATAAGAAATCGTATAAACATATATATGATTGTCTATATTGCTACCACACCATGGGGATGAGGAAGAATATGTCTATAATAATCCAGAGAGATCCCCTGGGATGCCTCTCTGTACTTGCATATCCTATGGTTAAAGTCAATGGAAAAACTTTGATGTCCCAATATAGGCAGTTCTGCTAATGGTCCAGACCCTTCAAGAATGAGGATGTGGGGCCTATCCAGCAAGTGACTGTGGCCAGCTGACATGCCTGTTTAGAATAAAGGGAATATAGAACAGGTAGTGGAAGAAGGTAGTTATGAATACCAGTCATGACAATGTGACCAGTTGCATAAATGGGAACTGCATTAGTCATGCACATTTCTTCTTTACTGTGATATGAACAGATGTGTGTATATGTTAACTGTTTTTTCTCTTCACCTGTCCCATTTCCCTACTATCTATGGTAAAATGTATTAATAGTAGTGAATTTTATATCTCAGTATTTACATTTCAGAATGTCAAAGGGTGAATGTGACTCAGCTAGAAGAGGAATAAACATCACTTCAAAATAGATTAAGGCAATTTGTGTAGCGTCTTTTAGGGAGATGGTTAGCATGTTTTTGGTTTTGTGACAGATAGTTGCATTATGTTAAGTGGAAGTATGATTTTGTGCTTGTCTTTATTTGGAAGTTAAGTTCAGTGTGGTTCAAAGAGGTGTAAATGGATGCCAACTTGACAGGAGTAGACTATGATAGATTTGTATTCTCTCCATTTAGCTAAGCTGGAATTACATTTCTAAGAATCCCCTGGCTGGAGAGTTCCAAGTTAGTGGGACCCATAAAAGATATTTGCATTAAACGTAGTGAATCAACAGGCAGTTGGAAATGGAAGATGGATGGAAAATGGTGAGAGCGAGGATGAACTCACAATTGTATATGCTATGAAATACAAACTTAAAATCAGTGTGTGTGTGTGTGAATGAGATTCCTGATGGTACAGTCTATTCTTCAAATTGTAGTGATTTCTAATTCAAAAAGTGTTAGATTCATACAAACAAATAGGTGCTCTAATGGGCAAGAGGCTTTGCTTTGAGGCTGTGCTAATGATGAAGATCATAACAATAGCTAAAATTTACTGTGTTCTTACAGTGTGATAAAATTGTTTTAAATCCTCTATATTAACTCTTTTTACAATATCACCATAACCTTGGGGGTAGGTGCTATCACGATCATCATTCTTATACAAATCAGGCAGCTGAGGTATATGGAATTTAAGTCACATCTCCACTGTCACCCATCTGATGTGGTTGGAAGCCTTGGAGTTGGACACAAAGGACCTGCTCTAACCATTATGCCATGGGACTGTCAGTGCAACCCTGTACATGAAGCTTCTTGTGAATGACCTGATTGACCTATGTGTCAGTGGGCCAGAGGGGAGGGAAATGAGATAATGGGATAATCTGTGTAGTTAACTGTGGTTTAGGGATTCCAGGAAATCGGTGGTAAAAAGAAAGAGAGAGAGGCAAAAGAGAAGGAAATGGAAACAACTCTAATACCTTGAACACACAGCTGGTTTGAACTGCTTTAATAGTCATCTAACCTTGTCTCAGGGGAAACCAAACCTTTTTTCCAATGTGTGTAGTATTTTATCCAATACCACTCTGGCTTTAGTATGCCAGACATCTGGCAAAAGATGATATGTCCTAACTTTTTCTGCCCTTGATCTTGTCAGAATTTCAGAATCATCAATTTTTCATATTTAGTACACTAAAATGATCAGACCATATATTTAAACTTACAATCAAATTGTTCTGTTTGTATGGTAGAATTAAACTGAAGAGAACAATTGTTTTGGTGATCAAATCAGCAGGATTTTTTCATTTAACATCTTTGAATTTTTTTTATTGAGGAACATTTTGTATAAAATAAAATCAACCATTTTAAAGTGAACAGTTCAGTGGCACTTAGTATACTTACAATGTTGTGCCACAACTATCCCTATCTCGTTCCCAAACATTTTTCTCACCCCAGAAAGAAAGCTCATATTTATTAAGCAGAATAACTATTATCTTAATTTAAAAAAATTTGTGGGGGCACCTGGGTGGCTCAGTCGGTTGAGCATCTGACTTGATTTTGGCTCAGGTCATGACCTGGCAGTCGGTGAGTTCGAGTCCCACATAGGGCTCTGTGCTGACAGTGTGGAGCCTGCTTGGGATTCTCTCTCTGCCTCTCTCTGCCCTCCCCTGCTTGCTCTCTCTCTCTCAAAATAAATAAATAAACTTTTAAAAATCGTGTGTGGAAAATCCTACTTGTTTTTAAAAATCTACCAGAAATATCTCCCATTCTGCATTGATTTTGCCTTTTACTTACTTACACTAGTATATTCTTTTCTCCTGGTCTCTGACATTTTAAAAATTTATTATGTGTGAATAATATTAATATCCACACATGTTATGGATATCTTAATAAATTTATATATTTATATTCATTTAATTTAATAAACTTCATGGTTTTTATATATTTATATTTTAATATATTAATATATTTATACTTTTAATTTTTATTTTAGTCAAATCCCCTTGTCTTTTAAGTTTTATAATTTTCAATTTCTGTCTTTGAAAATTTCTTATACTGAGATAATAGAAAATATTTTCTTCTAAAATTTTAAGGCTTATTTTCAAGGCTTTTCTCTGGAATTTATATTGTGTATAGTGTAAAACAGGAAATATTGCTTTGCAGGTGGAGAGCCATTTGACTGAGAATCAGTTTCTTTTTTTTAATAAATTTTTAAAAATATTTTAAAAAATTATTTATTTACTACTGAGAGAAAAAGAGAGAGCACAAACTGGGGAGAAATAGACAGAAAAGGGAGACACAGAATCCAGAGCAGGCTCCAGGATCTAAGCTATCAGCACAGAGCCCGACGCAGGGCTCAAACCCACAGACCCACAGACCATGAGATCATGACTTGAGTTGAAGTCAGACACTTAACCCATGGAGCCACCCAGGTGCCCTGAGAATCAGTTTCAGATCGCCAGTTCCTTTCTGTGTAATGTGTTTTGCTTCCTCTTTCCTTTGTAAGTTGCTGTCTACATGCAGGTTTAGAGAGATATATAAATTCTGTAGGGTAGCCCTCTTATTTTATAGGGTAAACTAACAGGGCCAAGGCCAAAGCACATAGTACAAAAATGGAGAACTCATTCTTGTCAATGGACAGAGATTAGGCAAATGCCTGAGTAACAGCCTGGTTCTTGTTAGCATACTTGCCTCATATGTTTTATACATAAAAATGATGACTGTGTTTCTAGAAAGTTCTGAAAAAATAGGTATGTAAGACCCAAAATGATGCTGTAAATAAACTTCTTAAGTATATTAAGAGATAATTTATAGCATTTGCCACACTTTATAAGTTTATAGATAAGTTAAACCTGTGATGATCTATATTTTCTCTTATTTTTTAAATAACCTATGAAGTAATGAATAGAGATGGTTGGTCATCTTTTATATTTGTCCTTGAACCCAAAGACTTATGTTTGAATTGTAGTCCTCCCACTTATTAGTGTAATGACTATTGAAAAATTTCTTAAATTGCTGAATCACAGTCTACTCATCTGTATTATCTCATAAATAAGACTGTTTTGAGTACTACTTGAAATGATGCATTAAAACACTTAGCTCAGGATGTAAGACAAAATATTTCTAAAATAAATCTAAATCAATGTGTGGGTGAGTGTGTGTGTGTTCATTTTGGAAATATAAAAACGAGGTGATATTGCATACAAAACAACAAAAAATATATAAAATAGTAGAGATAATAAGATTTAAAGTTTACTAAGGTCTTTTATTGTAGAATAAACTTAGAGATATTAACATTGATTTAGAATTCACCAAATCAAATGTGCTCAGTAAATTTTAAGTAAAAATCCTAAGATATGTATAATATATATTTTATGTACAGAATATATAAGTTCCAAAAAGTTATATGGATGGACAAAAACAAAATAAATCAAACTTAATCATTCCAGTCAAATGTAAGAAGAGAGGGGGAAAATGCTTAGAAGAGTTGGGTAAATAGCAAACATAGGCATATAAAAAATAAATCCAAGTATATAACTAATCATGATAAATTTAAATAAGCTTTATATTTGTCATCACAGTCTGATGTAGGCAAGATTGTAATGTTGGCTATAACAAGTAGTATTACTGAATGCGTAGTGGATGCCAGGCGCTAAGTATTTTATCTGTATTAGCTTATTTAACTTTGGTAATGACCCTTGTAGGTAGCTTGTGTTCCACTTTCACAAGAGGACAGATAAATGGAAAATAGAGTTATCAGAGGATAAAGAGAGGAGACAGGTTTAAATTTTAGTTAGTTTGGTTTTAGACCTGCTGTCCTTTATTTCTATGCTCTATAGTTGCTCTAAGAGAATTTTAAAACAAATGTCATTCCTAGGACTGATATGTTGGGAGTGTTTCCTATAATGTTAGGAATAGAAGAAGGACCTGAAATTAGAGCTTGTATTAACCTTGGATCAGTTATCTCTTAATAAGCCTGGTAGAAAAAGATAAAGAAATAAGAAGTACTAGGGTTAGGACAGAAGACAATTTTACCAGTCTTCATAGAATAGTGAGGATAGCATGGTGGTTACAAAAAAAAAAAAAGAGAAAGAGAGAGAGGGAGAGAGGGAGGGAGAGAGAGAGAAAGAAAAAGAAGGAAAGGAAAAGAAAAGGAAAAAGAGAAAGGAAAAGAAAAAAAATGAATAAAGCCTGCAGGCAGATTCCTTGGTTTTATAATTTGACATTAATCTTTTCCAGCTCCATGAATTCGAGCAAGTTGCTTGATTTTTCTGGGACTATTTCTGTAGCAATAAAACGGCACACTAGTTATACTTTATAGAACTTATAAGGATTAAATGATTTTCCTGCTTACTAAAAAGGGAATAATTTCATATAGATTGAATAAAAATTCGACATCTAACAATAATATGCGTAATCAGGAATGAAACTGCATACAAACATTCATACCAATACTAAGCATACAATTTTTATATCTTGGATCATTCTTTAGAATTAGCATCTTTTAATATGTTATTTGATCATTAGTTATCTTCTGTTAAGTGACTATTCATATACTTTAAGTTTTTCTATTAGGCCATTTTTCTTATACATTTCTTGGATATCTACAAGATACCTATAAGATGTATGGATTCTGGATACTAAGCTTTTGTTTATTTTATGTGTGGTCTTTTTCTTTCAATCTTTACCTTTTCTTGTCATTTTGTTATAGTGTTGTTTGATGGACCAGAATGTTTAATTTAATTCAGGCAAGGTTATCAATCTTTTCTTTTAGGGATTACACTTTTTATATTTATAAAAAGAAGTGTTCCATATTCAATATCATATTCTCCTATTTTTCCTATAAATGTTTAAAGATTTGCTTTCCCTATTCATCTCTTTCATCCAAAAAAAAAAAAAAAAGACTTTTATCTATGGTGTAAGGAAGCATTTTTTTCCCACAGAGTAAATGATTGCTTCATCATAATGTATTAAATAGTATATGTTTCTCCCAGTAATTTATAAGATTCCTGTGTTATTTATTAAATATCTTTGTGTGTGTGTTTGTTTTAAGTCATTCTAACCCATCTCTTTGGTCTGTTTGTCATCCCTTGCACCAATGTCAGATTGTCTTAGCCATCGTTTTGTGATAATCCTGGCTATCTTATAGGTGGGTTCCTCTGTCTTATTGTGGGTTCCCCAAGAAACAGAGTCTAAGTTGGAAAACTTGTGTCCTACAACTTTATTGGGGAATGTAATCTCAGGAAGAAGTGAGGGACAAGTGATATAAGGCAAGGAAGGAGAGTGAGCCCTTAGGTGTAACTGATTGTTGGATATATATGACTATTTCAATAAGCAGTATCCTAGAGCCTCACTGAGTCTCTACAGTTCATGCAGGGGGGAAAAGGGAATAGATTTATTTATCCAGCATTTATTCTTGTGTTTGTGTTGTCTGTGTATTGGAGTTGAGGAAGCTTGGAATGAACAAGGAAACCCTGAGGCAGGAGGCAAGAAGACTATAACAAGTCCTGAGCTGAGGTGTGGTCAGGGTGGAGCACATGCATAGTGAGATGCCTCAAAGTAGCTGAAACAAGAGCCTAGGGGGCCACAGGGACCTGGAGTGGTGCATGAATGGTGGCTAATACATTTTCTAGCTTGTTTTTCTTCTGCAAAATGTTCCTGTTTAGTTTTGCTTCTTCATGTTCAATATGAATTTTATTTTTTTAAATGTTTATTTATTTATTTTGAGAGGGAGAGTGCACATGGGTGCGTATGAGGAGGGGAGGGGCAGAGAGAAAGAGGGAGAGAGAGAGCAGGGGAGGTGTAGAGAGGGAGGGAGAGAGAGAATCTTAAGCAGGCTCTATGCTCAACTTGATCGCACGAACCATGAGATCACGACCTGAGCCGAAATCACAAGTCAGAGGCTTAACAGATTGAGCCACCCAAGAATCCCTCAATATGAATTTTAAAATCAGTTTATCAAGTATCAACTGAAAAAATACTATTTAGATTTGTATTCGAATTGTAATGAATTGATAGATTTCTCTGGAGAAAATTGACACTTTTATGATGCTTTGTCTTTCATACAGTTCAAAGAAATATCTTTCCGTATATTTTTGTCTTACTTAATGTATTTTAATAAGATTTTATATTTATCAGTAAAGATTTGTAAACTTCTGTATATTCATTCCCAAAAGTCTATAAGCTTTTGTTGCTACTTAATATTTCACCCAGAGTATATTTATATCTTAGAAATCTATAAGAAAAATAAAAACAATCTAAGACAAGATGGTGAAGGGTGAGTCATATTAGAGGATAACTAATTGGTCAAGTAACATGGAAAGTTCATACTTCCTAGAAAATAGGATAATTTATACTTAGAAAATAATATTTCACCTACATCATGCAAAAATTAAAACCTGAGAAAAATATGTGTAGTTAAGAATGAAACCAAACAAACGATGGAGCACACAGTGGTAAATACACTTAGATCAATTTGGCAATATCTGGTAAAGTTAAATGTGAAAACAATTTCCAGAGAAACATACATATGATTAAAAGACTAAACAGAAGGGAACATTGTTATATTATGATAGAAGAACATCTGAATATTTGCCGTTTGGTGAACTGATGAGCACATTATAATATATCCATAATGTGATGTACTACAGGGCAATGTAAACGAACTACATTTACATACATCAACGAAGATGAATATCAAAGAACACAAGATCATGGCAAAAAAAAAAAAGAGTTGCAAAAAAATATGTATAGCACGATAGCATTTACATAAAGCTTAAAGCATACAAATAATACAGTTCATTTCTAATGAAAGTAAATACAGAGGTAAATATATACAACCATGAATGCCATTGACAAATGCAAAATTAGGCCTATTTAGAATCTTTTGAGATGGAGAGCAAAGGAATGCAAGAGGAACATCCAGTGAACTCAACCTGACCTGCAATGTTATGTTTCATGATAAATATTACTTTTTTATAATATCATGGTAAACTGCCTAAATGATGACAGAGGGATGTCTACACAGGTGTTTGTTAAATATTCTCTTTACAAGTAATATTCTTTGGGATCAAATATCCTTAGGCTTACAGACAATCCCAAGAATTGGGTTATTGTGTAGAGTTTCTTCTGAAGACAATTGTGATATCCATAGTCAATAAGGAGGCATACTCTCTGCTAAACCTGAGACAGGTTTAAGCAACATATTAAGCAAACAAGTAGACACTATGATTTAATTTATTCATTCAGAAAGCATATCAACATATGCCATTTCCAAATGGGACAGTCCTTTTCTAATTAACAGGACATTTTATTCTGTCTAAACCTCTTCACCTATAGATGGATGCTTGATTTAACATTTACATAATTAATTGCTTACATCTGCTCACAACTAGGTTCTCAAAAAGCTTTGTAGCTTCTTAACTGCATCCAAACTTATTACTTTTAAAGAAGAATTTAAATATTTTTTCAGTATAAATTATTTCCTATCATTTGAGCTTTAAATAATATTTTAAAACAGAATATGCAATTTAAGTAGGGTTAAATCAAGTGATGACTGTACAAATCCTATAGGGAATGTTTTCGTAAAATTAAATTCTTTTTGTTATGGGAATTGTTCTTTGTAAACGTAAACCATAACTGTATCTGTTTTTAACTACTTCGTTTTCTTAAATCAAGGTGACTATTTATTTTACCCTTAAAGTATGTCTTAGATTTCTTTTAATTAATATTTTATTAAAAATATTGAAGCATAATTGACATGTAAAAAGCTGTACTTACTGTATGCAACTCAATGAGTTTGGGGTAAGTGAACATACATGAAACCATCATCATCATTAAGGCCACAAACATATCCATCACTTGGCCAACTTTCTTTCTTCTCTTCTTTATTATTTATATGTGGTAAGAATATTTAACACAAGATCTACCCTTTTAAAAATTTTAGTTTACACTACAGTATTGTTAGATATCCTAGGGCTATTTTTATGATAAGTTTGTGTTTCAGAAAGGAAAACTGTATCTTTCAGGAAGGAAAACTATAGAATCTCTTTTGCCTGTATAACCTTGTGGGATGGTGGATGGTTCCAGGGTAGGATTTCTCAAACTGTAGTCTACTGAACACTTTTCAGACCTTCATAGAAAGTTCACCCTCTGTTCAGAACAAAGAGGGTACCCAAGAACAAATTCAAGTGTGTTTGGTAAAGATAAAAGGCTGCTCAGGTCCATGAAACAATTACTAGAAAAGGAAAATTCAGGTTGTCACTTAACAATCAGATGCAATGTCCACAGTTACTTAAATTCACTTCAATGCAGTTTAGCAGACAGTTGTTCTGAGGGGAGATTAAGGAGGAGAACACCTTCCATACTAAATAGCCTGTGGGTAAATACTTGAGCCATTTCCTTGGAAGTCGACAGTCCTTTTACTTCCATTAGGATTAGGAATTTGTTGCCTTTTTTGGCTACATCTTTCCCAACTCTTGTCTTCAGAAGAGTTAGTTACTAAAAAACACTTAACCATCACCTTTTTTCAGGTGACTGAAGGAAGTGAGAACATTAGTGTTTATAGTAATAGAGTACTAGAGTCACACTTCCACATGTTCACAGGGTATCCTTTCCCAGAATAGCTACATAGCCATGTAAGAAGGTCTCTTGTTCATCCAGTTGTGACAAAGAAATATTTCCTGTGGGGAGGAGACAAAAATACTTCTCCATAACTTGATGGGAGTTTTGTGGTAGGTTTTCAGCATAGTTGCCTTCTACCACATTGTTGGATCTCAAGTATAGACATCTGTCCTCCAGTACTGACTTCATGGGCTCTACCCTGTCTGTGTCCATGGTTCAGAGCTGGTCTGAAAAGGTGATAGCTTTCTTCTTCTTTTTTCAAAAACTGTTTATTTATTTTTGAAATTGAGAAAAAGCAGGGGAGGGGTATGGACAGAGGGAGACAGAGGACTGAGGTGGGCTCGGCACTGACAGCAGTGAGCCTGATGCAGGGCTTGAACTCATAAACCATGAGATCATGACCTTAGCCAGAGTTGGATGTTCAACTGACTGAGCCACCCAGGCACCCTGTGATGGCTTTCTTTGGCAGAGCCCTAGCCTCTTGGCTGCTGAAGTCCCCAAGCACCAGATGAACCAGGTGTTCGATCACCTTCACTGCGATCTGGCAACTTTCCTGAGGATCCAAGCACTAGATGAACCAGGTGTTCGATCACCTTCACTGCGATCTGGCAACTTTCCTGAGGATCTACTTTACAGGTGGAGCCCTGCACCTGCCCACTGGCTGAAAGGCCTAGTTACCTATGACTTTATTTTTTTAGAGCAGTTTTAGGTGCATAGCAAAATTGAGAGGAAAGTACAGAAATTTCCCATATACACCTCATCCCCACACATCCATAATCTCCTGCATTATCAATATCCCCCACCAAAGTGGAACATTTGTTACACTTGAGAAAGCTACATTGGCACATCATAATCACCATTGTGTATGTTATGGTTCATTCTTGCTGTTGTACATCCTGTGGGTTTGGACAAATGTACAACTACATGAATCCATCATTATGGTATCATGCAGAGTATTTTCATTGCCCTATAAATCCTTTGTACTCTGTCTACTCATCTCTTCCTTTTTCTAGTCCTTGAAAATATTTTTATTATTATCCTTGATTATAGATCTTGGATTAAGGGTTAGTGTTCTGTGAAAATTATATAACTTCTGTCAAATGAAAGTGTTTTATGAGTGCTTACAAAATGAGTAATCTGGTGACATAAATAGATACATGAAGAGATCATAAGATTAAAGAGCAATTATTTGCTGTTTGTTAAATTTCAGCTAGCCTAACATTTTATGCAAAATACCATCGTGAAAAATAAAGAACGACAATGAGAGGCAAACAAGCATTTATTTGGGATCAAAGAATTGCAATTTGAGAAACAGATTCAGATAGAAACCCCAATAGTTTTTCTGCTTATAGGGTGAAAGCAGGGGTTCTTTTAGGAGGAAGAAGGAAGGGGGTCAATTATGTGACTTGGATAAAAGAAAAAAAAATGTCAGTTGGCAGAATCAGCTGCTTTTGGTTACACATTGATTGACTATTCTATTGGTGTTAACAAATGAAACTATCCCTGGCATGCATTACTTAACTATTCCACAACCAGCGGTCTTCTGATCAGTATGCTCATTGTCCAGCTAAATTCTCAAACAGTTCCATAAAACAAATGCTGTTTTGCCCAGTCCAAAAGTTTTGGCTCAGTTCGAACAAAGGCAGGTAAGGAAGTTTCTCTACAGAAGCCTCTCCAATTCATTTTATTTTATTTTATTTTATTTTATTTTTTATTTCAGTAATTAGTTTATTTATTTATTTTGGGGGGTAAGGGACAGAGGGAGAGAGGAGAGAGAATCTTTTTTTAAAATTTATTTTAGAATTTATTTTTTTTTAAATTCACATCCAAGTTAGTTAACATATAGTGCAACAATGATTTCAGGAGTAGATTCATTAATGCCCCTTACCCAGTTAGCCCATTCCCTCTCCCATAACCTCTCCAGTAACCCTCTGTTTGTTCTCCATATTTAAAAGTCTCTCAGGACGCCTGGGTGGCTCAGTTGGTTAAGCGTCTGACCTTGGCTCAGGTCATGATCTCGTGGTCCGTGAGTTCGAGCCCCACGTCGGGCTCTGTGCTGACAGCTCAGAGCCTGGAGCCTGTTTTGGATTCTGTGTCTCCCTCTCTCTGACCCTCCCCATTCATGCTCTGTCTCTCTCTGTCTCAAAAATAAATAAACGTTAAAAAAATTTTTTAAAGAGTCTCTTATGTTTTGTCCCCCTCCCTGTATTTATATTATTTTTCCCCTTCCCTTATCCATTCATCAGTTTTGTATCTTAAAGTCCTCATATAAGTGAAGTCATATGATATTTGTCTTTTCTGACTAATTTCTCTTAGAATAATACCCTCTAATTGCATCCACGTAGTTGCAAATGGCAAGATTTCATTCTTTTTGATTGATGAGTAATACTCCATTACATATATATATACCACACCTTCTTTATCCATTCATCTACCAATGGACATTTGGGCTCTTTCCATATTTGGCTATTGTTGATAATGCTGGTATAAACATTAGGGTGCATGTGCCCCTTTGAAACAGCATACCTGTATCCCTTGGGTAAATGCCTAGTAGTGCAATTGCTGGGTTGTAGGGTAGTTCTATTTTTAATTTTTTGAGGAACCATACTGTTTTCCAGAGTGGCTGCACCAGTTTGCATTCCCACGAACAGTGCAAAAGAGATCCTCTTTCTCTGCATCCTCACCAACATCTATCATTGTCTGAGTTGTTCATTTTAGCCATTCTGATAGGTGTGAGGTGGTATCTCATTGTGGTTTTGATTTGTGTTTCCCTGATGATGAGTGATGTTGAACATTTTTTCATGTGTCGGTTGGCCATCTGGATATCCTCTTTGGAGAAGTGTCTGTTCATGTCTTTTGCCCATTTCTTCACTGGATTATTCGTTTTTTGGGTGTTGAGTTTGATAAGTTCTTTCTAGATTTTGGATACTAACCCTTTCTCTGATATGTCATTTCCAGATATCTTCTCCCATTCTGTTGGTTGCCTTTTATTTTTTCTGATTGTTTCCCTCGCTGTGCAGAAACTTTTTACTTTGATGAGGTCCCAATAATTCATTTTTGCTTTTCTCTTGCCTCTGGAGATGTGTTGAGTAAGAAGTTGTGGCCAAGGTCAAAGAAGTTTTTGCTTGCTTTCTCCTTGAGGATTTTGATGGCTTACATTAGGTCTTTCATCCATTTTGAGTTTATTTTTGTGTATGATACAAGAAAGTGGTCCAGGTTCATTTTTCTGCATGTCACTGTCCAGTTTTCCAAGCACCACTTGCTGAAGAGACTGTCTTTATTCTATTGGATAGTCTTTCCTGCTTTGTCAAAGATTAGTTGGCCATACATTTGTGGGTCCATTTCTGAGTTCTCTATTCTGTCCCATTGATCTGAATGTCTGTTTTTGTGCCAGTACCCTACTGTCTTGATGATTACAGCTTTGTAATACAGCTTGAAGTCTGGGATTGTGATGCCTCCAGCTTTGGTTTTCTTTTTCAAGCTTGCTTTGGCTATCCAGGGTCTTTTCTGGTTCCATACAAATTTTAGGATTGTTTGTTCTAGCTCTGTGAAGAATGCTAGTGTTGTTTTGATAGGGATTGCATTGAATATGTAGATTGCTTTGGGTAGTATTGACATTTTAACAATACTTGTTCTTCCTCTCCAGGAGCATGGAATCTTCTTCCATTTTTTTTTTTTTTTTGTGTGTGTGTGTCTTCTTCAATTTCTTTCATAAGCTTTCTATAGTTTTCAGTGTATAGATGTTTCATCTCTTTGGTTAGATTTATTCCTAGGTATTTTATGCTTTTGGTGCAATTGTAAATGGGGTCGATTCCTTGATTTCTCTTTCTGTTGCTTCATTATTGGTGTATAGGAATACAACCGATTTCTGTGCATTGATTTTATATCCTGTCACTTTGCTGAACTCATGGATCAGTTCTAGCAGGTTTTTGGTGGAATCTTTTGGGTTTTCCATACGGAGTATCATGTCATCTGCAAAGAATGAAAGTTTGACCTCCTCCTGGCCAATCTGGATGCCTTTTATTTCTTTGTGTTGTCTGATTGCAGAGGCTAAGACTTCCAATACTATGTTGAGTAACAGTGGCGAGAGTGGACATCCCTGTCTCATTCCTGACCTTAGGGGGAAAGCTCTCAGTTTTTCCCCATTGAGGATGATATTTGTGTTGGATCTTTCATATATGGCTTTTATGATCTGGAGGTATGATCCTTCTCTCCCTACTTTCCTAAGGGTTTTTTAAATCAAGAAAGGATGGTGTATATTGTCAAATTCTTTCTCTGCATCTATTGAGAGAATCATGTGGTTCTTATCCTTTCTTTTATTGATATGATGAATCAATCACATTGATTGTTTTGTGGATATTGAACCAGCCCTGCATCCCAGGTGTAAATCCCACTTGGTTGTGGTGAATAATTTTTTTTAATATTGTTGGATCCAGTTGGCTAATATCTTGTTGAGGATTTTTGCATCCATGTTCATCAGGGAAATTGGTTTATAGTTCTCCTTTTTAGTGGGGTCTTTGGTTTTAGAGTCAAGGTAATGCTGACTTCATAAAAAGAGTTTGGAAGTTTTCTTTCTATTTTTATTTTTTGGAACACCTTCAATATAATAGGTGTTAACTCCTTTTAAATAGTTGGTAGATTTCCCCTGGAAAGCCTTCTGTCCCTGGACTCTTGTTTTTTGGGAGATTTTTGATTACTAATTCAATTTCCTTACTGGTTATGGGTCTGTTCAAATTTTCTATTTCTTCCTCTTTCATTTTTCATAGTTTATATGTTTCTAGTAATTTTTCCACTCCTTCCAGATTGCCCATTTTATTGGCATATAATTGCTCATAATATTCTCTTATTATTGTTTTTATTTCTGCTGTGTTGGTTGTGGTCTCTCCTCTTTCATTCTTGATTTTATTTATTTCGGTCCTTTCATTTTTCTTTTTGTTCAAACTGGCTAGTGGCTTATCAATTTTCTTAATTCTTTCAAAGAACCAGCTTCTGGTTTCATTATCTGTTCTACTATTTTTTTGATTTTGATAGCATTGATTTCTGCTCTAATCTTTATTATTTCCTGTCTTCTGCTGGTTTGGGGTTTTATTTGCTGTTGTTTTTCCAGCTCTTTAAGGTGTAAGGTTAGGTTGTGTATCTGAGACCTTTCTTCCTTCTTTAGGAAGGTCTGGATTGCTATGTACTTTCCTCTTATGACCGCCTTTGCTGCGTCCCAGAGGTTTTGGGTTGTGGTGTTATCATTTTCATTGGCTTCCATGCACTTTTAATTTCCTCTTTAACTTCTTGGTTAGCCCATTCATTCTTTAGTAGGATTTTCTGTAGTTTCCAAGTATTTGTTATCTTTCCAAATTTTTTCTTGTGGTTGATTTCGAGTTTCATAGCGTTTTGGCCTGAAAATATGCACAGTATGATCTCGATCTTTTTGTACTTAGGGTTAATTTGTGTCCCAGTATGTGATCTATTTTGGAGAACATTCCATGTGCACTGGAGAAGAATGTATATTCTGCTGCTTTAGGATGAAATGTTCTGAATATATCTGTTAAGTCCATCTGGTCCATTGTGTCATTCAAAGCCATTGTTTACTTGTTGATTTTCTGATTAGATGATCTGTCCATTGTTGTAAGTGGGGTTTGAAGTCCCCTACTATTATGGTGTTATTATCAATGAATTTATGTGTGTGATTAATTGATTTATATATTTGAGTGCTACCACCTTTGGAGCATAAATGTTTACAAATGTTATGTCTTGGTGGATAGACCCCTTAATTATGATATGATGCCCTTCTTCATCTCTTGGTACAGTCTTTATTTTAAAAGTCTAGATTGTCTGATGTAAGTATGGCTACTCTGACTTTCTTTTGTTGACTCATTAGCATGATAGATGGTTCTCCATCCCCTTACTTTCAATCTGAAGGTGTCTTTAGGTCTAAAGTGGGTCTCTTGTAAACAGCATATAGATGGATCATATTTTCTTATCCATTCTGTTACTGTGTGTCTTTTGATTGCAGCATTTAGTCCACTGACATTTAGAGTGAGAACTGAAAGATATGAGTTTATTAGGTTTCTTGTAGAGTTGGAGTTTCTGGTGGTGGTGTTCTCTGGTCCTTTCTAGTCTTTGTTGCTTTTGGTCTTTTTTTTTTTTTTTTTTTTTTTCATTTTTTCTCCCCTGAGAGAGTCCCTCTTAAAATTTCTTGCAGGGCTGATTCAGTGGTCAAAAACTCCTTTAATTTTTGTTTGGGAAATTTTTAATCTTCCTTATATTTTGAATGACAGTCTTGTTGGATAAAGAATTCTTGGCTGCATATTTTTCTTTTCAGCATATTGAATATATCCTGCCACTTCTTTCTGGCCTGGCAGGTTTCTGTGGATAGATCTGCTGCAAACCTGATCTGTCTTCCCTTGTAGGTTAAAGACTTTTTTCCCTTGCTGCTTTCATGATTCTTTCCTTGCCTGAATATTTTGTAAGTTTGACTATGATATGCCTTATTGATGGTCGGTTTTTGTTGAATCCTGTGAGAGTCCTCTGTTCTTCCTGGATTTTGATGTCTGTGTCTTTCCCCAAGTTAGGAAAGTTTTCCACTGTGATTTGCTCACATAACCCTTCTGCCCTTTTTCTCTCTTTTCATTTTCTGGGTCCCCTATGATTCTGATGTTGTTCCTTTTTAATGAGTCACTGATTTCTCTAATTCTTAAATCATTCCCTTTTGCCTTAGTGTCCCTCTTTTTTTCTGCTTCATTATTTTCCATAAGTTTGTCCTCTATATTACTCATTCACTGCTCTACCTCATCCATTCTTGCCACTGTGACATCCATTTGAGATTGCAGCAGAGTTACAACATTTTTTATTTCTTCCTGACTAGCTTTTATTCTTTTATCTCTGCAGAAAGGGATTCTAATCTATTTTTGACCCCAGCTAGTATCCTTATTATCGTGATTCTAAATTCTGATTCAGACATCTTGCTTGTATCTGTGTTAAGTCCCTCACTGTTGTTTCTTCCTGCTCTTTCTTTGGGGTGAATTCCTTCGTTTTGTCATTTTGAAGGAAAAAAAGGAATTAATAAGGTAAAAACAAATTAAAATTAAAAATTAAAAACAACAACACACACACACACACACACACACACACACTAATCAAATCAATGATGTTATCTCCTAGGTGTGTTTTGATCTGGTTGTTGAAAGGAGCTTGATAGATTAGAGAAAAAAGGGAAAACAGAAAAAAAAGTAAAACTTTTGAAAATTGGAAAAAAATGAATACAATGAAATAGAATAAAATGAAATGATATTAGTAAAATAGAATTTGAAAAATTTATAAGAAAGTAAAAAATATAGTATAAAAAATTAAAAATGTTTTTAATAAAAATTGAAAGTAAAAATAATTTTATTCTCTTTCTGGATTCAAGAAAAAGAAGAAAAAAAATTGAATAGATGGACCAGCAAACAGACTGAAATACGATTGAAATTACATCATTTTACCCTATAAGTCAAATTCTGAGACACTTTATAGTCCATAAACTAAGCAGGCGGAGAGACTTGGGGTGTTCTTGAAGAGCAAGGTTGGCCCAGTTGGGCGGGGCTTAGTGTAATGTCTCCTTTCTCCACTAGATGGCACTGCTTAGCTTACTGGAATGGATTGTTGTGACGCCTGTAGGTGTGTATGCGCATGTGCCTCAGGGGTGTAAATGGCATCACCCAGCTACCCAGTCTGTAGTATGGGAACTCTGTTCTTCCCCATCAGCAGTCACACACCGTCCTTTGTTTCCAGCTTCCATCCACTCCCTGGTTTTACACTATGACCAAGCCATCAGGTTGCCAGGCAGCACCTCCCTCCTGAGTTTTATCTCAGATGCAGGTGTGTTTCTGACCCCTCACTTCTAAGGGACTGTGGCTTTGACCTGCTCAGACTGTCTTAGGGGGGGCCTCACTGAGCAATGGCCGGATGCTGGTAGCACCCAGGAACATTCGTGGGACCATGCTGCTGCCAATGCCCAGAGACTGGCATTCTAGGGTGTCAGCCCACCCTAGAAAAAGTTCACACGATTGTGTAGCAGCAGTGTATCAGGGATTATGGAAAAACACAACACATATCTGGCACCAGGCTTCACCCTTAACAACATTGTTCCAGCACCAGCAAATGCAGTTGTTCTGTGGAGTATGCTGGGACGAGGTGGCTGCACAGCCTCTACCAAATGCCCTTCCAGCAGAGGAATGACTGCCTCTCCCCTGTGGCCCGAGGACCCCCAAACTTCACTTTGCTCCTGTGGATTTTCCCTTATCACCAGAGCACTACTAGGGATATAGCTGTGTATTTTCAGACTCTGTGCTCCCCCTGTTTATAGAGTCTTAATGGAATTTAAACCCTCCCCTTTCTCCTTTCTCCCTTTTTAGTTCAATCACTGTGGCTGTTTCCACTTTTCCACTTTCTCTACAGCTGCTTTTAGAGGGGTTGCTTTTCCCGTACTCTTCCCCCATCTCCATCCTCTCTCTGAAAGCAAAACAGCTCCCTGCCTGCCTTGGCTTCTTTCTCTCCCAGTTCACCTCTTTGTTTGGCATACTTGCTAAATTCTGTGGTTCTGGTTGTGCAGATTGTTGTGTTAATCCTCAAATCAGTTTTGTATGTGTGCAGATGGTTTAGTGTTGATCTGGCTGCATTTCATGGATGCAAGATGAAAAAAACCTTCCATGGTGTTCCTCTATCTTGGCTCCTCCCCTTTTATTTTTTTTAATGTTTACTTATTTTAGAGAGAGACTGAGCAAGAGCAGGGGAAAGGGAGAGAGAAAGGGAAACACAGAATCCGAAGCAGGCTCCAGCTCTGAGCTATCAGCACAGAAGCCGATGTGGGACTTGAACCCATGAACCGCAAGATCATGACCTGAGCTGATGTCAGATGCTTAACTGACTGAACCACCCAGGCATCCTGAGAGAGAAAGAGTTTTAAGCAGGCTCCATACTCAGCACCAAGCCCGATGAAGGGCTAAGTCCCACGACCCCTGGGATCATGATCTGACCAAAATCAAGAATTGGCTCCTCAACCGATTGAGCCACCCAAGCACCCATCCAACTCTATTTTAAAATGGTTTCAGTCATGTCAATTTTTCACAGAACCAAGAGCATAAACATTAACTTATATATCAGAATACACTTTACGGTTTACGATTAAACAATATGAATACTATTTCAGAATATTTTAGAATACCAAGTCATCATCTATAAACATAGCATCAGCTTTAATTACAGGGGAATTAATCTTTGAATATATAATTGTACAACATTGGAGCAATCCAAGGATTGGTTTAGAGTGATAGTCTTCCAGGTATTCAGTGTGCTTCAAACCTCCAGGGGCAGCAGAAGATTAAGAAGCCAGATGGGATTCCCAATTTCTAAAACGAGAGAACTGATTTAAATATTTTAATGTTGCCCAACTTAACAAAACAAGAATCTATCACATATTTGATTGTGATGGTTCTCCAGATAGTTTCACTTGGAATTTATCATCTTTGTGATCCTTTAGCTCACTCTATTTCTTTATTCCTGAATGCTACAAAACCTTTCTCTTGACCATAGTTGGTGCATAATTTCTTAAAAAGCTTTAGAAACTTCCAAGAGGCAAGGAGCTAAGTGAATAGATTAATGAGGGGCTGTTCTTGAAATTCTTAGAGCTCCTTTGATGGCAGGTGTGATAAATTACACACATTATCATTGTGATGATCATGCGGCAAACTATTATTAGAGCTTAATGTAGACTATCTCATTACAAGAGTACTACTTTAGCAGAATTCGAGCATACTTTAGCAGAAAATGTAAACTGTTCATATAATTCCAAGTAAATAGGCATTTCTCTAGATTGAGAACAGGCTTTATTTAAAAGTATTAGCCATGTTTATTACCAAATGGCTCGGTTTTCTTTTACTTACAAAGAAGCCTATAACCTCAGTCTCATGTACATGGGAAATAAAATAACTCAAACACTTATGAGTTTATAATGACCTGATTTTGTAGAAAGTTTTATATATGACATATTCCTTAAATAAAACCTCTGCTAAAATAACAACACTTCAATGAGTTTAAAATCAGATATATGATATAATAAGACAATAAGAAGCTTTCATAAAGAATAAATCACATAAATGAGCAATTGTGTTTGGCATAAATATTATATTGTCAATATTCTCTTATGGGTAAAATGGCTATTAATAGTTAAAGGAAAATTTGATACTAAAAACCATTGTGTATTGAATAAAAAAATTCTAGTTTTTATATTTTACTTTATCAGATTAATCATTATTCAGAACACCTCAGATTACTTTTTGCTTTTTTTAAAATAAAGGAAATTCTGGTTTAGGAGTGTTCCTTTTTTAAAATAAAGGAAATTCATGTGCAACATGAACCAACTAAATATGAATTTAGAGACATAAACTCCATTGTTTATCCACAGAGTCATCAGACTATACTTTTAGAAACATATATTGGACTTCTTACTCTCTTGAATAAAATACTCCCATGAATTTCCATGAATTTCCAATAGAAAAAGTATTTCTCCCGTGGCCTCCAAGGCATGCATGATAGTATTCCTGCTGACCTTTCCAGTGGCCCCTCTCACTGCTTCTGTCACTTCTTTCATGCTGAACTTTTCTACCCATTGGAAAATTCCAGGCTTATTCTGCACTCAGAATCTTTACTCTTATTATTAACTTTGTCTGGAATGGTTTCTCTCCTGCTTTTAGTATGGCTATCTCCTTCACTCATTTCTTCAGTCAAATATGCCATCTTCTTAGCTAGATGTTCACTTGCTAAGATTCATTGTTGTGCTAGATTACCATTTATTTAGAGTGTGCAGACATAAAATAAAATATATTAGCAGTTTTGAATCTGAGATAATGGAATTTATTCTCTCTCTGTTTCTGTTTGTCTCTCTTTTTCTCTATATACCTTAGAACATATTTTATGGCATATATAAATATATGTATCTCTTCAAATCTTAATAAATTAAAACAATGACATAAAATGCTGATAATATCCAAATTTCTATAAAACTATATGGAAATAATGGCTTCACTAACTACATTTGAAAATAAGGAAATGCAAGGACTCCAAATCTATGATTAGATCTAACCAGTAATGTATAGTTTAGTTCTAAGAACATGTCATTCTAAAAATCAAATAAAAAAAAATTTTTTAGCCTAGAAAAATCAAATAAAATTAAATAAACTAACAAAAAGTTTTTCTCCTACCATGTTATTATTAGCTGGCCTTTTTATTTTTTTGCAGTTTCCATTTTACAAGAAAACAGATGTTTCTGAACAGGTGTAAGTGGGTGGATTTGGAAACCTACAAACACTGAAAGCTTTTATGTCTCTTTTTTAAGAAAGAGAAGGAAAAAAATACAGTGCCCATTTCTTTTAAAAGTCTTTCTTGGCACCTGCTTTTACATTTGACTGCTATTTTCATTTTTCTTCCCTTAAGCTAGTCGACCAAATAAATAAATAATAATGAAATGCAATTTACTTTGATTTCCTTCTTCAAAACTTAACTGCCCCAGAGGGGAAGTACCCACTTGTCCAGTGGTCTATGTAATAACCTCACACTATCTACTCCATCTGCCCTTACATTTCCATTCCTCTGTTCTGGTTCAGGCTCTCATTATTTCATCCCCCCTTCCCCCTATCTCTTCCCCTTTAATATTTTTTTTTCAGAAGATTTCTAAATGATTTCCATAACTAGATCCTTTTTCTCATTAAACTCTTATAAATAATGCCTCCAAAGTAATTTTTTAAACTAGAGATTGACTCAGAGTAGGCAGAATGGAAAAAATCCTTGAACCCCTAAATCAGAAGACTTGTTTTAAAACGATTCTTTGCACTTACAACCTTCTTTACCCGTTCGGGTTATTAATCTTTTCTGAGAATCTGCTTTCTCAACTCAGCAGTCTTATTCTCAGACATATTGAAAGGATTAAATAAAATAACGTATCAGTATCAGTTTCTTAGGATGATGCCTGATGTTAAATAAATACTGCAAAATTGACGTTTCATGTTTCTCCCCTAGGCAAAAATTATCAATGGTGTCTCATTAGCAAGAAAACAAATTCCAAACGTCTGTGGATGGCACTCAAATATTGCCAAAAGTTACCACCCACATTCATTCAATGAACTTGCCTGCACATATTTAGTCCTTTAGGAACTTGGACATCTGTTTCTCTATCGGGAATGTCTTTCTCCAAGCTTCTGTACTGACTTAAATGTTGCTCATTTATCTCTTCTAAAACATCTTGTGCAAAACTTTCCAGATCTTTTTTCAAGATGTAAGGTAATACATTGTTATCTGTGTAATCGCTTATACTTCCATGTCATCAAACACTGTAGAGTTAAGCAGTCAATGAAGGTTGAGCCAGCATCGGTGGAAATGTTCTGCTCCTTCATTATACCCAGGCAATGGGTTCTCTGAAGGATAGGATACTTTCCATTAGGATACTGCACCCAAATGTATAGAACCTGGTGGAAATCTTGATAC
>NW_026059558.1:30945-49443 GCF_023721935.1 Panthera uncia | reverse complement strand
TGGATGGATGGATGGATGGATGGACGGACGGGTGGACGGATGGATGGATGGGTGGATGGATGGATGGATGGACGGATGGATGGATGGACAGGAGGATGGATGGACGGGAGGACGGATGGATGGATGGATGGACAGATGGATGGATGGATGGACAGATGGATGGATGGACAGATGGATGGATGGACGGACGGATGGATGGACAGATGGATGGATGGACAGGCGGATGGATGGACGGACAGATGGATGGACAGACGGATGGATGGATGGATGGACGGATGGATGGATGGGGGGGTCAAAGGGCATCCAAGCACCGACAGGGATGAGCAAGGCTACTGGGGATGACGGCAATGACAGTCACTCCCAGCCACCCCTCCTCTGGGGTCCTGAGCCTCGGGCGGAGCGCTACAGTGGAAGTGAATACTTACTGAACGACAAATGCTTACTGGAGACCAGGTGGAAAAGTTAACCGAAGAAGAACTAAACACGCTTGCAGCCTCCGAGGGAAAGGATTCCCTTACAAACGCAGGTAGCTGCGTCCCCTGGCGGCCAGGCCGTCTAGTTCCCGCCCAGTACAGGCAGGCCAGGTGAGCCACCCGGGAGGGGGAGGGGCGGGCCCAGCCCCGCCTCATGCAGCCGCCGCCCCCCCCCCCCCCCACCACTGCCCTCCACCAGTAACTGCAGAGCCGCAGAGGACAGGGACGGGGACCCAGGGCACTGGGGTGCCAGGGACGCACTGCCTGAAGGACAGACAGGTCAAACCCGGCCCGACAGGTGAGTGGATCTGGGAGCAGATCTGGGAGCTGGGAGAGCACACAGGTGCACAGGTGCACAGGCGCCGGGAGCAGGGCGGGGACGGTTTCCACAGGACAGAGGGCTCGTAGGGGCGGGACGTGGACGCAGGTCTGTGGGCTCCAGAGGCCACTCTCTCCCCCCCCCCACCCCCCCCCCCAACGCTGCCACTTGTCCCAGGGGTGATGGGAAGTGGGTGTGCCAAGCGGCCACCTGAGCAGGTGCCTGGGTGGTGACCAGCAGGACGGCACCGCTGCCCTCTGTCCTGTGTGCTCAGGGACCCTCTGCTGGCAAGTTGGCCACGTGGCCCACCGTGGCCAACAGAAGAGGAGCCAGAGTGCCACGGGACACGGCCCGAGGTCCGAAGGCCCCAACGGGAAGGCGCTGAGCAAAAGCAGGCACCTGGGGGGCCTGACCAACACAGCCTCCCGGCACCCGAGCCTCCTGGCAGCACAGCCCCTTCCCGCCTCCTTTGGGAGGGGACGAGTCTGGATTCTGTTTATCTACCAATGAGCCACTGACACATTCTAGCTCTGCAGAGTTTTCCAGCTAGGTGTATGGTAATGACAGGGGTCCAAATGAAAGGACCGGAAAGGTGGTCTCTGTGCCTTCAGGTGGCGGGACGGGATAAGGGCCTCCCTGCCAAAGGAGAGCCGGTGGACCGACACTAGGAGGAGCCCCTCGGCGGGGGGGAAGGGGCGCCTTGGGAGTGCCAGACCTGAGCGCCCCCCCGCCAGCACGCGGGAGGAGAGACAGCCCCCCGCCGCCCCCCGGCCTTTCCCCCCAGCCACATTGTCCAGTCCTGCTCCGCTGTGGGCAGCACCCAAGCGAGGGCGATGACCGACCACGTCACCCCGCTCAACCCTCCGAAGACACAGGAGCTGCTGTGGAATGTTATTTTGCACGCGAGGAGCAGAGGCTCCGAATCTGGAGGCGGGAGAGGGTTCCAGGGTTCAAAGCCTGCTCCTCTGTGCCGTTAGCCACTCCCGCTCCTGAAAGCTGCTTCCATGCTTCCTGTTCCCGTAAATAGGGATCAGGGCTCGGTTCCAAGGAGGAACGTGGCGCTATCGTGTGTAAAGCACCTGACACACAGTAGGCTCAAAATAAGAGACGGGGATGGGGATGGGAGAGACCGTCCCTCTGGACACTCCGGCCCACTCACGTGGCCCCGGCAGCCCAGGCCCGGTCCCCCGAGCCCCCGGGTTTCCCCTCGTGTTTTTTCATTCCACTCTTGCAATTCCCCTGTGAGTGGGGAGTGACGTCCCATTCCCACGTTACAGATGCAGGAGAAGAGGGGGGAGCCCCTCGGAGGGGAGCCTCTAACTCCGGCCCAGGGTTGGAGGCCAACCTCCCTACGAGACAAGTGGGAGGTTCTGTGCAGCCCAGTGGGTGCCCTTTCCTGCTTACCGTCCACCGTGTTCTAGAGCATTCTGTCCCCGCTACCGAATGAGGACAACTCTGGGCGAAACCACGGGCCGGCTGGTTTTCCAAAAGCCGCAAATTCACGGCAAACCCTCCACTTGCGGTGGGCCGTCAGCTAGACGAAACAACACCGCCAGGTTTTCTGGGGTGGCCCTGATCTCAAACGTCCACACCAACTGCCACGCTGGGGGGACAGGGCCGCCCTGTTGCTCGTGACGGAGCGTGGCTTCAGCAGCTTCTGTGTCGGCTCCCAACCGAAGGGAAAGGGTGGGGAGGCCAGCGCCGAGGGAGCCCGGGCCGTTCCTGGCGCTGGGTGAGCATCGAGGGTTCACCGTCTACTCTGACCCCCCGACCCTGACCTCAGTTGGGCGTGGTAACCTTCCACTGGCAGGTGCGCTGGGCTGAACACGGCCTGCCCCCAATCCACGTGCACCCAACCTCTCGGAACGTGACCTTGTGTGGAAATAGGATGCTTGCAGATGAGATCGTTTGAGCCCACACTGGATTAAGGCAGGTCCTAAGTCCAATGACCGGGGTCCTGAGGGGAACAGGAGAGGACAGAGACACAGGAAAGACGGCCACGTGCCGGCAGAGACAGAGACTGAAGGGACTTGGCCACCCGGAGCTGGGAGAGGTGGGCAGGACCCTCCTCTGGTGCCTCAGGAGGGACCACCGCCCTGCCCACACCTTGACTTCAGGCTTCCAGCTCTAAACCGTGAGAGGGTAAATTTCTGCTGTCGTAAGCCACCGGTTTGTGGCCCTTTGTGACAACGGCCCCGGGACACTCACGCAGCAAGCAAGAAAGTTAAGCTCAGAGAAGGCAACTTGGCTGAGCACCCTGGGGGCCCCGTGTCCTAGCCCTCTGTCCTTCCCTCCCCCACCACAGCCACCTCATCTAGAACGCTCCCCGGCCCCACTCACAGGCTGCTGATACCGCGAACGATTTGCAAACGTCCTCACTTCCACCACATCCGAATCGGTGTCATGACAAGAAGTCCAGATAAAAATACCCCAAGTCAGGGAGCGCCCGGGAGCGAACCGGCACTTGGACGGGCGGCACCCGGACTCGCGGGCGGCCCGGCCGCGGGAGGGCCGCCCCCCTCTCGGGCCGGGGCCTGGGTCCCCTCCGTGCCAGCTCGAGCCAGCGGGCAGGGCCCCCGCTCCCAACGCCGCGTGCGCCCTTTCCAACCGCCGGAACAAAGCCGAAGCGATGCAAACAGAGCCCGGGGGAAAGCGGGCCTTGCGTCCTTCCCTCTGTCACCCCTGTCACCAAAGAGAGCCGGGGTGGGGGGCGCCGCCGGGGGACGGGATAAATTACCGGGCGGCGCGTCCAGCTGCACCAGGATGTAATAAAATGTGTTGCTAAGATACGAGTTCCAAAGAAGTTCATCAAAGGACACTTAGACCGAGCCACCAGACTCTTCTCCCTTCCAAGGCCAGTTGTTTGGTTCCGTCCCTCATGTTTATAATTAGCTCGACAACACGAGAGCGGCAGCCCCCACGCGAGCCCACTCAGCAGAACTCGTTAATAAAATAACTTCGACGAGCCGCTGACTTCGGCTGGGGCGCGGGCGGCTGCGGGCCTGTTTATTTACAGAAATGTATTTGAGTCCCACTCGCGCATCTGAGTGAGAGATGAACGTTCTTGAAGAAAACCGCAATAGCCCTCTGGCTCCGCGATCGGCCGTGTTCCCCTAAGTGACAAGGCAGGGGGGGGGGGGGGGGGGGGGGGGGAGTCTCTGGGGCCGCAGAACCGCTGACCCTTCAGGGCTCTGGTTATCAGACACTCGCGCCCTAGCGACCGAAGGTTACAGAACCACCCAAGGGCCCCGGCTCTCACTCCCTCCGCCCGCGGCTCTGTGTTTAGTGCTCTGTGCGTGGACACCACGCGAGACCGTGACTGGGGGACGTGCGGGCGGCAACGACTAGATCGTGACCCCGGAGCGATGGAGCCCTGAAGGGCGCTGGCCCGGAGGAGGGACACCCGGCCCGTCTGCGAGGTCAGGGCGACTGACTGCCTCAGCGAGGCCCGGACGCTGCCGAGGAAGGCACCAGGGCACAGGGGAGGGGACTCGGGGCGGTGATCGGAAGAGGCATCTCGGGTCTGGCTGCAGGGGTGCTCCCTCGGGCGGGCGGGCAGCATTTACAAGAGGCCTTATGCACTGCCCACACCTACCCCTCAGGAGGTCCCACACAAGCACGACTTTCTGGCTTCTCTTGAAATATCAAAGGGGCAGGTGCTGGGCCACGCTGCCCTCCCCCTGCAGGGCGCTGCCCTCCCCCTGCAGGGCACGGCCTCAGGACCACTGGCGGCAGGCAGGGTCGAAGTCTGCGGTTCTGCGTTAGGCAGAGCATCTCTGCTTCTCATCAGGCAGCTGCAGGATCCTTGACGAGCCTCGGCACTTCTGGGCAGACCTCGGTGTCGGGAGAAGCGGCCCGGGGTCCCCTCCCGCTGTCACGGGGGCCGCCTCGCCCCGCCTCGGCTGACGAGGTGCTGGTGTGGCGGACAGAGGATTCCCAGCAAAACCACTTCTGCCCCGGGCCAGCTCTGTCAGGGAATTTCTCCAGACCTGGGAGTTAAGGCTGCCCTTCTGAAAACGTCCAGCTTCTACTCAAAATTCTGCCCCAGCCAACGGCTGTTCCCGCTTATTCATTACGGCCGGTGCACAATTTATTTTTTTTATTATTATTGATTTTTTAATATTTTATTTATTTTTGAGAGAGGGCGAGTGGGGGAAGGGCGGGGGGGGGGAGAGGGAGAGAGAGAGAGAGAGAGAGAGAGAGAGAGAGAGAGAGAGAAGATCCTAAGCAGGCTCTGAAATATCAGGGTAAGCCCAATGCAGGGCTCAAACTCATAAACCTGAGCCTAAGTCGGGGGCTCAACCAACTGAGCCACCCAGGCACCGCCTCCCCCCCCGCCCCCAGCCAGTAGACAAGTTAAAGGCAGAGGGCAGTCACACTGGAGAGGACAGCCCCCCACCCTGCCTCAGCTCCCAGATCTCCCTCATGCTCACCTGTCACTCTCCCCCTGCCACACTGGCCTCCACTGGAAATGCCAGGCACACCCCACCTCAGGGCCTTTGCACAGGCTTTGCCTCTGCCTGGGACACTCTTCCTGCAGAGAACCACGAGGCCCACCCCCGCAGCTTCTGCAGGCTTTGGCTCCAGGGCTGTCTCCTCAATGAGGGGCTTAAAACACACACACTCTTTCACCCCGCTCCCTTCCAGCCCCCTCCCTACGCTGAACCCCTCGGACCTCCCACATCCCGGCTCCTGGTGTAGACGCAGGGCACGGGTGGCTCCTCATGACCTCCCTGTGACGTGCCCACTTCCTGGAGCCACGGCTGTAACCAGGTTCAGGACCCCTCTGATCTCTGCCCACGATGATGCCAGCAACTGTCATCACCTCTCCCGTCCAGCCAGGACAAGCCCTTGGAGGGGCCTTCTTGAGGACGTGTCCCCTCGGCAGTGGCAGCTGGGAGCAGGTTAGCGGCGTGGGCCGAGCAAACTCTGCGTTCAGTGGGGCCGTTCTGGCGTTTATCTGTGGTTGCGTTTATCACCGCCGAGATGAGACGCGTTAATCACGGAGAAGAGCTGCTAACACTGATTGTCGGAAATGCTGTTTGTCACTTTGCAACCTGTATCTCCCATTAAATTCTGGATCGCAGTCTCTAATATGTATATATTTTTAATTGCATTTTCAAGTTCATTTACATGTGCAGATTGGCTTTCCGCCTGAATGACATCAAGGAGAAACACATCTCTCTCTCTCTCTCTCCTGCCCCAGCCCTGCCTTCTTCTCTTTCGTGGGGCAGAAAGTCTGTCCCCAGATGGATTACGGTATCGCCCGGGGACAGCCTGCGGGCGCCCCCCGGGGAGGCTCCACAGACCTCTCCCACCTGCTGTTTCAAGTAACTTTTGGGGTTCCGCTCAACAGACGAGACGGCAGCCGCGTTTCCCCTGAAGATGGCTGCTCCCCGCAAACTGCAGCCCCCACCGCCTTTTCTGCTCAGGAGGGGGGCTGCCCGCCCAAGGCCATAACCAGTCTCCACCTCGAGGGCAGACTTGAAAGGCAGGAAGCGTCCAGGGGGCTGGGTGACACGCGGCCCCCCCGCAGGGACTCTTTCTGAACCATCCTTTTGGAACCACTGGCACCTACAGAGCTCCAGTTGGTCAGATTCAGCCGGTTGCGTAAAATGGACAGTTCCGGAATGCGCGGTGCTCTACCAAAGCGGCCGCCCCCCCCCCCTCACCTGGGCCAATCGGGGGTCAACCGCTCTTAAAGTCTAAGACTGAGGTGGTCGGGTGGTCCTGAGGTCACAGGGGACATCTTGTGCGAGACCCCGGCCCGTCACACAGGGGACACCCAAGAGGATGCTTCCAAAGGAAAACTCCAGTGAATGAAGCAGAACTGCCTGAGCAAAGACAACAGACTTCTTGCATGACTGCGGAGTGTGGTCGGGAAGACAGGCGTCCTCCGGGGCTCGTTCTGGGTCCTGGGTGCCACCCCCACCCCCACTCAGGGCCTCGGTTCCCCACGTGTAACATGGGGGCTGGGCACAGGGGCCCCGCGAAGCCCCCCATGGCTCCTGCATCTTGTGCCTTAAGCCATCACGCCGAGTCTGGGGGACACGCACCCTCCATTTCCACTGAACCCCAAACTCACGACCCAACCCAGCTGCGGACATGCCAGTCCGAGGAGACCAAGGCAAGCCAGAGGCTCCCGCCAAAAAAGCCCCAGTTGCCGGTCTACTTCCCCATGGCAGTGAGATCTCTGGGGTGTGGCCAGCTCTCCACGTCTCACACCCCGGGTGACGGAGGGATACTGCTCACCGCGCTCCCTCGGACTCCGCTGCCCTGCAGCATGCTGGGAATCACGCCTGGCACCTCACACTTGCCTGGGAAGCAGCATTTTCCCCTTTGAGATACTCTGACATCAGGACGCAGCCATCTGCCCCCTCCTCTTGTAACTGCCTGGAGGCTGACGAACCCCTCGGCCTTAGACAAAAAAAAAGAAAAAGAGGAAGGCAAAGAAAATGCCCCAAGGAAGCCCTTCTTTCTGCTGTGTTTTAACAAGACCGACACAGAAGAAGGTGCCAAGCAGAAGCAGGAACAGAAAACAGCAGGGCCCATGTGAGACCGCACGGGACGCCCGCTGCTGGCGGGCAGAGGCCGTAACCAGAATGGATCTGTAGCAGCAATTTCTCACCACACTCTGGAAACTGCTGCTACCCCACAAGAAGCAACCGCCGATAATAACAAAAAAAAAAAAGCTTGAGAAAACAGATCTTTTCCTTTCGAAAACAGAGGCCGTTTCAAAACGAGGCAACGCCTCGACGTTCAGGTGTGAAATGACACTGGAAGTAAGAAGAATCGTAAGTGACCAAGACACAGGGGCCAAGGCGGGGCTCACAGAGCGGGGGGTGGAGGGGGGGGTAGCGCCCACGGGCTCCTCACCGAGGGCGGGGTCAGCACGAACCCCGGCTTCCACACCGCGGAGCCCCCCACCCCCTGCACCCAGCCCGCTGCCCACTCCCCACCCTGGTGCCGCGTGCAGAGACCAGATGCAGGCCCAGGCCCCTTCCGAAGTTCTAGAACCTTCCACCTCAGAGTGAAGCTCCCGCTCCTCATTGCGGAACGGCTGCTTCTGGTTCACCCGCGCTCGTCTCTGAGGCGCGAACGCCACTTACTTGCGTCCGAACGCACGCCCTGGCCGCTTTTCTAACTCGTGGCCCAACGTGTGTCCTCTCTGCCCCCCACACTCCTCCTCCGACGCGGCGAGGACCACGAGGCCCGGAACCGGACTGCAGCCCCTCCGCTCGTCGCCTGACATGCGTCACGTCAACAAGCCGGTCAACCTCTCTGGGCTTCAGCCGGTCCTGAGCACGACGATGGAATTCAGAGCAGGCCTTCCCCAAGGGCTCTGTGAACGGTGGACGGGTCCAAGGAACCCTCGGAGGGGCGTGGCTCCAGTTAGCATCAGACAGGGAGGCAGGGACTCAGCACCGAATCGGACGACCTCCAGGTCCCACCTGCTGAGGACCCTGCGGCGGGGGGGGGGGGGGGGGGGGGGGGGGGCTTACCGCGTCGTCTTGGCTGAACCCTCCGAGCGCCTCTCTCGGGTCATTTCCTTAGCTCTTACCGCGTGCCAGCCCTCCGCCACCTGGTTCGCAACGCACTGTCCTACCCATTGTACGGCCACTGAGTGTGGAACAGCCACAGAAGGGTGGCGTTGGGTCCATAACCCCCGTCTGTCCCGCTCTAAAGCCTGTGCTTTAAGCTCTTCGTTACATGCCTCTCAGAGACAAAAGTTAAAAGCCTCTCGGCAGCCCTCTTCTGGAAGGGAAACCAAATCCAGGGTCCCAGCTCCTTAAACAGCGCACTTTGCACACAGCGTAGCCATACTGACTGCAGACACCCTCCTCTTCCCCCGAAGCCCCCCCCGTGTCTGGGGTGAGGGCCCCGGAGGCCGAGCCAACAGATACCCCCAAAGGGCCCTCCTCGAGTCCCCTGTGTGTCACCAAAGCGTGCCAAGACCCTGCTCTGCTGGAGAAGGCAGGCGCGTCCTCAGACCCAGCGGCGAGCTCCGGCGGGCGGACCAGGCAGCGGCACGCTCAGCTTTGGCTCGTACGAGGGACACAAACAGAGCAGCGAGCCGGTCACTCGGCTCCTGGACAGACAAAGGTATTGGAGGAAAGACTTGCGAAATCACGGGGCTAATCGTCATAGCCAGCGGCTCTAATGAGGCATCGTGGGATTACCAAAGTTATCAGAGTCGTCTCGCCGAAAAAATGCAAAGCTAACGGAAATCAATTGTGCAGTTCCGTCGGCAGGTGTTGTAAGAGGCTAAGTACCAAAGCGAACCTTGCACCGGCTGGAGAAGACAGCACAGCCAACGTCAAGCTCACCCGGGGCCACCGAGCAACAGGACGCCCACACTTGGAAAAAGGAAATGCCCCCAACCGCGAGCAGGAGGCAACTGCACATGCAAAGGTGGCAGGTTCCACAGGTGCAGGACAGGGATCGGCAGGTGTCTTCTGTGGCCACGGGGACAGCGACCACAATTCGCTCCAATCAACCCCTTCGCTTTCCGGCGGACTCGAACTTTTACATCCCTTATCTGACTTCATCTCAACGACCTGGTGAGATAAGTCTCACTGCTACGCCCACCTTGCGGACGGGGAAACAGAGCCCAAGGAAGCAACACGACTCGTCGAAGGCTACTCAGCCAGATGCGGGGAGCTGGGACATGAACCCCATTTGCCCGAGCTTGCCCAGCCTGATGCGGAAAGCTGGGACATGAACGCTGGCGTGTGACTTTAGGGCCTCTGCTCTTCTGGCTGCATCATGCTATGCTCTGGAATGCAGGGGGCCAGTTGGGGACGAGGCAGTGGCCGAAACAGAGGGCACCCTCTCAGTGGTCCCAAGCCGGGTGACCTTGGGAAGCTGCCCTTCTCTGACCTGTCTGGCAGGAAGCGTGTACCTGCCCGGCCCGACCCAAGTCATGGGATCATCCCGACAATCAAATAAAAAGACGGCACGAAAGAGGGGACAGAACTGATCGCTGCTGCTGACGGCCAAGGGATCGTGTGAGCAATCTGTCTCTACGCTTCTCTACAGGTGGACACGTCACCTCCTCGGCGCGGTCCCCAAGCACCCCATCAGAGCACACCATCCCGTCTGCTGCCCGAGTGAGCCTGGTGGTTAAACATCTCATGCAGACACCTCACCGGGCTCCACGGGAGAGGGAGCTGTGGATGCACCTGTCTCCCCAACTGTGTGTGAAAATGTGTGCAACCAAAGACGGGTGACAGCATTTTGTCAGCATAAAGCCTTACAAAATGAGACGCCCCCGTTGCTCACGGCACACTACCCCACCATCACCTCCATATCCCCGGTACTTGGTGGATGCTCGTTAAGTGTTTATGGAATAAACTGAGTTATTCCCAAGAGAGAGGGCTGCACTACAAGGTCAAGTGTAAAAAGCAAGTTTAGGCAAGGTATGTCCCGTGCACTAAGCGTGTTTATCTGTGTTGTATACATTTGTGTGTGCACAGAACGTGCCCTACACACACAGCCCTGCTCTCATCCCCAAGCAAGGATGGGGGGTGGGGTGGAAGGAAGGGGACTCGTGTTTTAGGACTCAGATCCATACTGCAAACCTTCCTCCTCACAAGCACATGCTGCTTTTTTTTTTTTTTTTAATTTTTTTTTCAACGTTTATTTATTTTTGGGACAGAGAGAGACAGAGCATGAACGGGGGAGGGGCAGAGAGAGAGGGAGACACAGAATCGGAAACAGGCTCCAGGCTCTGAGCCATCAGCCCAGAGCCTGACGCGGGGCTCGAACTCACGGACCGCGAGATCGTGACCTGGCTGAAGTCGGACGCCCAACCGACTGCGCCACCCAGGCGCCCCAGCACATGCTGCTTTTACAGTAAAAACTTTTTTACAAGCAGAATTCTTCTTTATCTCCTCAATGTTACAGAAATAACAAAAAAAAACATCGATCACCACCTTCCTCGGTTAAGATTTTACTTCAGGAGAATGATAATTTTTTTCTTACTTCCAAAACAAATCCTTAGGAGCGCCTGGGTGGCTCAGTCGGTTGAGCGTCTAACTTTGGCTCAGGTCACGATCTCGCGGTTCGTGGGTTCGAGCCCTGCGTCGGGCTCTGTGCTGACAGCTCGGAGCCCGGAGCCTGCTTCGGATTCTGTGTCTCCCTCTCCCTCTGCCCCTCCCCCACTTGCACTCTGTCTCTCTTTTTCTCTCAAAAATAAATAAACATTTTAAAAAAGTGAGGGAAAGGGGTGCCTGGGTGGCTCAGTCAGTTAAGCGTCTGACTTCGGCTCAGGTCATGATCTCACAGTTCATGAGTTTGAGCCCCGCGTCGGGCTCTGTGCTGACAGCTCAGAGCCTGAGGTGGGGCTTGAACTCACAAACCGTGAGATCGTGACCCCAGCTGAAGTCAGACGCTTAACTGACTGAGCCACCCGGGCGCCCCTACATACACTTTTTCTTAAACCAACTGAACAGAACTGCTAACCGAGACACCTTCTAGAAGTTTCCAGAAGCACTCCCCTTCCCCCATTAATTTCTCAGTTCAAAGAAGCTCTGGGGAAGGCAGGAGGGAGAGGATCACCAAGCGGCCCCCTGCCCCCACAGCCTGTTAGGTGCCGGTCATCAAGTCTACGTGGCCAACGGCCTCCCAGCCTCCTGTCCCATGTCGTACACGGGACCCAGCGCCCATGCAAGGGCCTCCCCATGGAGGTGACAAACATTTGAAGAACTCACATGGCCCGGCCCGGCTAAGCAACGCGGGAGTTCAGGCGTCCTTCTCTCTCCTCCCATCCCACCTGCCCTTAGCACCATTCCTGCACCTTCCTGACCTATGCACTAACAGCCCTTGGCTATTTCCAAGCCTAAGGTGTAAAATCCAGGCCCTTCCTCCAAGCAAGTGATGCCTTCCTTGCTCTGGCCCCAGCTCACCTTCTCTGATGTCTCTCTCTTGCTCAAGGCTTTACTGCCAGAAGGGTCACAGCACCTGCAGGTTTCTTTAGGCCATTATCCCTTAGCGGGCTCGCACCAGCATCTCCTGTCCACGACCCTAGGCGTCCTCGAGGACCTACCTACCTGTCCCCCAACCTCCTCTCCAGGAAGCTGTCCTCCATCTCCAGGCCAGACAGCATGACTTTCCCAGAACTTTGCTGGGATCTTCTCGAAACGTGGTTATCTCCGCCTTACTCTTTTGTGAGGTTTCCAAGGGCAGGGGCCGCGGGTCTTAGTCGGTGCCGAGCCCACTCACTTCAGACACAGGATAACCTACCATTTGCTGCACGCCTATGACAGGCTAGGGACTCCCCACTAGGGGACTCCACTAATCCTCATGCCTGTCCTGTTACAACGTCATCCACTCACTCAACGGAGCGCGTTCAGTCCCTACAAGGCACAGGGGAAGAGGGAGAGCAGGCCGCGCCACCCCCCTGCACGGAGCTTACAGTCCAGCACGGAAGCAGACGTGAAAAGATCGAGACAGATGCCGGCCAACACCGTGTAAAGGCAGGGAACTGCTCGACGTGCCAGAGAAGCCGCCGGAAAGCAACCACGGAGACCGCACCGCCACGTGCGGGAGTGAGATGGAGACCGCCCTGAGCAGAGCCCGGCAGAACATACCAGAGGGGGCAAGAGGAGACGCGATACGTTATTCACGTGGCCAAGAGGAGGACACAACCCAAACGTCCGTCAACTCGTGAGCGGACGGGCAAAATATGGTCTATCTGTACAACAGAGTATCGTTCAGACGCACAAAGGAACGAAGCACCAACACCTCCCACGACTCGGATGAGCCTTGAAACGTTATGTCCAGTGAAAGAAGCCGGTCGTATGATTCCACTCACAGGGAAGCAAAACAGGCAACCCCAGAGAGACAGAAGGCAGATCAGCGGTTGCCTAGGGCTGGGTGGGGGTGGGGAGCGAGAGCCCAGGGGTTTCTTTCTGAGATGAAGATGTTCTAAAGTTGATGGTGGGGACAGTCGCACATCTCTGTGAATACACAAAAAACCATTTAATTGTGCATTTTAAGTGGGTGAATTGCATGACATGTGACATGTACCTCACTAAAGCCGCTTTGGGGGTTTTTGGTTTTCACAGGAGATGCGGTGAGGTGGCAGCTTCAATCCTCAAGTGACAGATGATGGTGGGAGTCGGGGGAGGGGAAGAGGGGACTCAGGGAGCAGGGCTCAGGTGGGGGGGGGGCGCGTGTAGGTTCGGGATGCTGCAGGGTAAGAAGCTTGGTAGCGGGCGAAACCAGGGCTGGGTCCTGCCATCCGAGGCCACATTCTTCCCCGCGGGGGACGGAGTGTGGAGCTCCGCGAGACTTCTCTCTTTAGAAAGTAATGATCCTATTGGAAGCATGACATCTTCGACTCTAAGTCAGGAAGATGGAAATTGACCCCCCTGGAGAGGGGAAGACTGGAAGGAAAGCTTGGAAAACGGAACAACGCCCTTTTACCAAAGGACTGTAACCAGCCTGCCGTTTTGTTCAGTGGACACTTTCAAGGCAGAATTCCTCTGCTGTCCAACGCGGCTAGTGAATCACGGTGAAGACGTGATTCAGCGCCCGGGTGCACGCCACATACATAATACCTTTCAAGAAGACATATTTTTATTGCTGCACTTAAGGACAGCCCCTCGGAATCCAGAGTCCATCAAATCGATGGATCGAGCAGCAGGAAAGGCCCCAAGTTCACCTCCGGGGTCTCTCTCGTGAAGCCACACCGGCGTGGACTACAGTCAACCCAGGAGGCTCTTCTCGCTCCGTGGTGAAGCTGAACTTCATGAAGTTCAGGTCTAGAGATGCCCGTGATACGTGGCATCTAAACGTGCTGAGAACTTCAAAGAGGGAAGGGGGAAGAAAAAAGAAAGAAAGAAAGAAAAGGCACCCAGTATTTATGACGGGTCTGTTATTTACACGGAAGTGCTTGTTGCTTGACAATTTAGATACAAATGTTACTGCCTCTCTGCGTGTGCTGCAGATTCACTGCGTAAAACCATCAGAGCAACTAATGGAGTCTTCAAACGTCGTATCTCGTTAAAGACGAGGGGTCCCTCCTCCACTGAACTCAAAAAACCCGGCTGCCAGGCGCGGCCACACCTGGGAATGCGGCCTGGCCCAAAACTCCGCTCTGACCGACTCCCACACCTCCTTTTTTTTTTTTTTTTAAAGAAAAAACTATGAATTCCGTTTTCACACAGACACTGGTTTCCTGTTTATGCCCTGGTCCATCAACGGTGGGAGACGCACTGAACAGTTATACGGGACTCGTATCTCTACTTCTGACCAACAACTAGCCTATTTACTTCTAGGAGTCCTCCATAAACATCTTTAGACGCTTGTCTGTGTTTCTAGACGTAACTGAAAACATTCCAGTGTCAAGGGCATGAATGGGAAATTGATGGCAGGGCACCAAAAGATGGTACTCAGCTGCTATTGTATTTCTAACAGATGTGGATCATGGGGTCATCCGTTCGCTTTACTATCCAGTTCATCATCCAAGTACCCACTTTTAATTGAAACTTAACCTTTATATCCCACATTCCAAGAGGGAGCGGCTCGAAAACACAGCTCCGGAGGTGGAAACGGTGAGTTTCTTCCCCAGCAAATCTATAAATGAGCCCTACCCTTTAGTTTCATGTTGAGTTAAAAACAAACTCTGAAAATACTGGCTTTTTCATACCTGCTCCCACATTTCAGCCACTCCCAGGCAGAGCCCCGCTGCCCCTCTTTAAGACCCTGGGTGCAGCCCGGAATCACCTCTGAGAGCTTGCTCCTGGACCTTCCCCCCACCCCCCACCAAGCTGCCAATCACCACCAAACTCTCCCAAGGAGAGAGGGACGAGTAAATGTTAAGTCTACCCAACTCATTTCATAGGTGACTTCTGAAAGATTTCACCTCGGAGCCTGGGAGAGACCAGGCAGCTTTATTAGCATGCTGCACCACGGCCTCGGCCCCCTCCCCTCCCTCTTTTATGAGCCCTTGTTATATAAAATGCCACAAAGGGAAAAGGAAAAACAACAGACAGTTCCAAACACAAGTTCCGATGGCCAGGCCCAACGCTGGCTGCTTACCAGATGTTATATTTAGTCATTTAAAAGAGAAACATTTTTAAAAGGCCAGAAAACAAAAGTTTTCCTTGTTTTCTTTCTTTTTGGACACACACTCACAGACACAAAAAAGATGGAGGTACATTCCATTCGCAAGCATCTTTCCTTCCCGGAGTTCAAATTTAAAGGCAAAGGCAGCCGGGAGTAGGACAGTTCCTTCCCCTGAGATGCATGGAGCCTCCAAACAGAATTTTCGAATGTTTCTCTCAGCCTCATCTAAATTCTGGCATGACGGATAATAAATAGCTACTCATTTACTATCAACATAAAATTTTAAACAGCCCTGGCATAGTTGCTACAATACAGAAGAAACGATCAGACCCAAGCTCTGAAAAGCCACTCCAAATAGTAAAACTATTGCCATGTAGAAGCACACATAAAGACATTGTTACGATAAAGCCCCTGGATTCCTGGATTCTCCCTCCCTCCCTCTCGCTCTCTCTTAAATCGTTCGCTCAGAGCATAAGAGTCAACAACTTGCCGTTTTACCCACTGAAAACAGGGCTTAGGAACCCTCAGCTATCACACGGCACCCGATTTGGTGGCGGATTTAAAACAATAAAATACAAATAAAGTATCTGATTTGATTCTACACAGTGATTAAACATCTTTGTGCTCAGCGAAGGGTCTTCCAACCCCTCCCCCTCCAAAAATGGCATCAAAGCAATCAAAATGGTAATGCCGGGGCCCGGGGCCCCTCCCCCCGCGAACTCCCCGACTTCGCCGGGGCCGCGCGCCGGACCCCCCTCCGGCGGGAATGGAAGCTTCCACGCCTGGACGGGGGCGCGGGCCGGGCGGGCGGGCGCGCGCGCTCGGGCGCGCGGCCGGGCAGGGCGGGGGCGGGGGGGGGGGGGGAAGGTTGGAAGGGGGGTGCCGCGGCAGCGTCAGAAAGGGGTTAATGCATTCGTCCCAACCCGCCTGTCCAGCCGGGCGCCCCCGACCGGGCGCGGACCCGCGGGCACTGCCATCTTTCTTTGCGCGACCTCCGGCCCCCTCCTCTTCAGCACGCCCCCTCCCACCACTTTTCAACTTTAAAGACTCGAAATTTGCACCCGGCCTCCGAGTTCTCCCGCTCCGCGGTCGCCGCCACCCCCGCCGATCTCGTCCACGTCTCTCCCTCCACCGAGAATCCCTCCGGGGAGGGGGCATCCGACCCGCGGCCCCGAGCCGGGGGAGGCCAGAGGGGGCCGCACCAGCGGCGGGGGCGGGGGCGGGGGCGGCGCTGTCCAAGTTTGGTGCTGACGGCGGCGGCCGGCATTCCGAAGGAAGCGCGATCGATGGCCAGGGGGCGCGGCGGGGCGGGGGCGGGCCCGCGGAGAGGAGGGGCCGCGGGGAGGGGCGCCGGCGCCCCCGCCCCCCGCCAGCCTCGGAGCCCCGGGAGCGCCATTGGCTGCGCGGCTCAAAGTTCTCGGCTCCGGGCGGCGCGGGGGAAGGGGCGGGAGCGCGAGTGCGGAGAGCGGAGCGCGCAGGGGGAGGGGCGGAGGGGGAGGGGCGCGGGCGGCGGGGAGGGAGGGAGGGAGGGAGGGAGGGGAGGGAGGGGGCGGGGGCGCGCGGCCGGCCGCGCTCTGGCGGCGGCATCTGTTCGTGGTGCTGAAACCCCGAGCGCTGAGCTCAGCGCAACTAAGTCACAATGGACAACTTTTCCTCCCCGGAGGGGCCGGGAGGGGGGTCGGCGGCCGTGCCAGCCCCTCCCCCCGGCGCGAGGCGGCTGTCGGGAGTCCCAATCTACACCTGAAGCCCCGAGACCAAAGTTGGGGCAGAACTGGGGGGTCCTGGGGGCGCCTTTCTTTTGTTCCCCGGGAGCTGGCGTCAGGTTCCAAGAATAAAAAGTGATGCTGAAGAAGTGGCGAGGAAGGGGGGGGGGGGAGCCCGGAGAAAGGTTCTTTAAATAAGGTTCGCAATGGAATCCAGAAGCTGCTTCCAAGTAGTTTGGCGTCCGGGTCCCAAATACGGCCCCCCGCCACCCCTACCCTCACACCGGCGTGGGGTGGGGGACACCGAGCCGGGAGAAACTGCCACATTCCAAAAACATGTCCACCAACTCAAAATGGACGCCGGGCTGCTCGCCGCCTTTTGAGTGCAGCTCGTCTCTTTCGGCCACTGCCGGAGCCCGGCTGGCTCGCCCCCCTCGGCCTCCAGGAACCCGGCTCTTTCTTTCCAGAAGAGGGGGGGGGGGCGGGTAACTTTGAGGGCTGCAGACAGACTCCTCTGGGAGTCTGAGCGTGCGGCGCCGAGGCCGGCACTTTTTTAGGGGGCTGCCAAAGTGCCGGGCGACCCCTCCTCCCCACCTCGGGCGGAGTTGGGGGGCGCAGCCTCCAGCTCGCTTACTTGTTTGTCGCTGAGCGCGGCGATCCGCGGCTGCCTTTCGTGGAGCTGCTTCTTGAGGTCGCCGTTCTGCGGAAACACGGAGGAGCGGGCTCAGGCCGGGCGCCCCGGGGCCCCGCGGGCCGCAACCCCCGCCCGGCCGTGCAAAGCGCGCCCCAAGTTCCCCGGGCCGCGCGTGCCGCACGCGCGGCGGCCGGGCAGTGCCGCGCGGGGCCGCTTACCTGTGGCTGCCGCCTCATCGGGGCAGCTCGCGGGGCGGGGCGGGGGCCGCGGCCACCCGGCGGCGCGCCCCGAGCCGTGCAAGTTTGCAGGCAGGGGTGCGTGTGCGAGTGAGTGTGAGTGTGTGCCGGGGGAGGGGGGAGGAACAAAGAGCCAAGTAAACACGGCGAGTCCGTGTCGAGCAAAGCTCATAAATATTCAAGTCGCGTCCTAATCTCCCCAACACACACACGCGCACGCCGCAATACCGCTCGGGCTCCGGCCGCCACGCCGCCGCCAGCCCGAGCAACAATCGCCAAAACTACTTTTGCAAACTGTGCGGGGTTGCACGCGAGTGGGGGTCGGGCGGGGGCCGGCCCGCACTCTCACACAAACAGCCCGGGGCAGGCTGACGAAGGGGCCCCCTCCTGGCCCCCTCCGTCCTGCGGACCCCGCGCGGAGGAAGAGAAGACGCGGGGGCTCAGGTCCCACGGGCTCCAGCCCCCCCCCCCCAAAGTGTGCAAGACTGCAAGAGACGAAGGGAGGAGGAGGAGCCCGGGGGTCGGCGGGGGCCGTGCAGGTACCAAGTCCCCCACCCAGGAGCAGGCTTGAGGAGGAGCCCTTTCCGCGTACCTCCGGCCGCACAGACCCTGCGACGCGGGAGAAGACGCCGGGCTCGGGTCCCTGAAGCCCCGCACTCCCGGCCCGGGGCCCCGGCCGCCTACCTGGTGGCGCGCGAGTTCCACGGCGAGCGCCTCGGGCCGGCTCTGCAGCTCCATCCCGGCAAGTTGGGCAGCACTTTGCGCTCACTTTGGCCCCGGCTCCCGGGAAGTTGCGCGACTCCGCGGGGGCGGGAGCGGGCGGGGGCGGACCGGGCCTCCGGGGACCGGGTGGGGAGGGGGGGGGGGGCAACGGCCCCCCCCCCCAAGGCCGAACGGGGGGGGGGGGGGGGTCTGGCAAGGGGGGAAGAAAGGCGGCCGGGCGCCGCGGCGCCGAGCCCGCGGCCGCTCCAACTCCTCAGGCTGCCCGGCAAGTTGCGCCGGGTCCCCGGGCCGCCCGCGCTGGCCGGCGCATGGCCCCCAGGCGCCGGGAGCCCCGCGC
>NW_026059558.1:0-30545 GCF_023721935.1 Panthera uncia | reverse complement strand
CGGGCCGCCCAGCCCAGGGCCGGGCTTGTAGATACTCTCCGGTGGGGGGGGGGGGGGGGGGAAGAAGGGCCTTTTTTTTTTTTTTTTTTTTTTTTTTTCTTTTTTCCTCTGGCTCGCGGTGCTCCCTCTTTCCCCGTGCTCCCTCTTCCCTGCCTCCGTCAGCCTCCGTCTCCTACTTTATTTAAATTGTCTGCCGTCCCTTCCTGTCCCCCCGCATACTGACGCTTCTACTTGGGAGATTCAGTTAGTCCTGTCGCCAGATTCCCCCACCGCCTGATGGCCACCGTGTTGTTTAAACAGTAAGGACATTGATCTCTTGACTGTGCCTTTAATTATTTTTTTTTTTTTTTACACTCACAATTAAACTCTCAACAGATGTCACTGGACTTTTTAAGGCTGTTGTTAAAAATCGTAAACACGTCCAGTCAATGTCACATAAAACAGTTATAAGTACAGCTGCCGAGGTCATATTCCAAAACTCCCAGCCCACGGCCAGGCGGTTAACGTCTCGGAGTCGATATTACCATGGTCGAGTTACCAACCCTCATCAATTAACATCGGAGCGCTTTGTGCCCTGTTGGTAGCATCCTGGTATGTTTGAAAAATGCTGGGGAGAAATGGCAATTGTCTTTCGAAGTAAAGGCTTAAGCTGATAAATCATCATAACTTCCTGTTCCTGCCTGGCACAAAAAATACCCAGGCACACACGATCAACAAATGGCCCTTTCAACATATGCCACCGGGCCACGAGCTCTTCTCATGTCAGAAGTTGCCAGAATTTTTTTTTTTTTCAGGTCAGGACCCCAGTGTTGCTCTGGCCTCCGTTAGGGCTTTTGCCACACGTGACTTACGCGTTTTTCCCTTGGGCCCTCAGACACCAGGGGCCTCTCCTCTCTGACCCCAGCAGCCAGCCTTTAGGAAGACCTCAGTGACGGATCGCTGTTTAATTCACACGTTCTAAGTGGTCATGACCCATTTGGTGTAGCACCAATCAGGGAGGCACCGTTCACCGAATGCAAAACAAAAGGGCTGACTCCGGCTACCCAGAAGAGGCTCTCGCTCCTTCCTCTGTGGGTTTGGCCCAGCTCGAGATGGCATCCTCTCTCCCTAGTGCTTTTGCTGGGCTGCACATCAGCCTGGTAAAGTGGGCTGCCCAGGGGACCGGTGTCCAGAGAGCCAGGGAGAGATGGCGCGTGAGAGCATTCCTACTGTAATCTCTGTAAATGTCACTGGCTTTTTGGTTAAAAATTCATAATAATTTCATTGGCCGTGTATGTAATTAAATCAACAGAGAGGACTCTCAGGTTGTCCGTGACCCGCGCGCTCGGGCAGATGCTGGCTAGAGGAGGGTGCTTTCTGCTGCGGAGACTTCGAAGGGCTGTCTGCAAGTTTCTGGTAATTAATTCGCGGCACAGCAATAATCATCTGCTTGGCCCTCTGCTGTTTCTGTAGCTGCCTAAGTCCTGAGCCAGCAACCAAGGCTCAGGGTTGGGGTGCTCTCTGACGACAAGGGCGTTGGTTATGTGCAGAAAGCCAAAGCTGAAGTTCTTGTCAGTAAATGTGCAGAGTTCTGTGCTGCCGCTGTGGACGCGCTTTTCCCTGACGACGTCGTGCACCCCGGACCGCCCTCCCCTTGCCCATGCTGCACCCCCCCATGTGGGATGCCCTTTCCCTCATAACCTACCTTAAAAAAAATTTTTTTAATAGTTAATTTAGTTTTAGAGAGAGCAAGAGAGGAGCAGAGAGAGAGGGACAGACAGAATCCCAAGCAGGCCCCGCATTGTCCGCGCAGAGCCCGATCAAGGGCTCAAACTCACAAATCGTAAGATTGTGACCTGAGCTGAAATCAGGAGTCCGATGCTTAACCGACTGAGCCACTCAGGCGCTCCCCTTCTAACCTACCTTTTAAAAATCCTCTTTAGGGGCTCCTGGGTGGCTCAGTCGGTTGAGCATCCCACTTCAGCTCAGGTCATGATCTCACGGTCTGTGAGTTCGAGCCCCGCGTCGGGCTCTGTGCTGACAGCTCAGAGCGAGTCTGGCCTGTGAGTAGAACATGGTGTAAGTATGTTGAAGGAAGGCACAGTGTGTGCCTAGAGCCAAGTAGGTGCCTAACGGATCAGAAGGTGAGTGAGGAGGGAATGAATGAATGAATGAATGGATGAATGCTAAGAGAAATACATTCCATTTCTGGAAAGGTGGACTATTCATAATAGCCACAGAAATGAGCCGTGTCTGCGGTCCATCCCAGCATCCACATTTCTCTTCACCTGCATTGCGATCGAATTGGCCTGGATTGGAGCTTGAATATCTGGGTTTGAGACTTGGGTCCACCCCTTAACAGCCTCGTGACCTCGGGCTCGAACTCATGACCTGCGAGATCATGACCTGAGCCGAAGTCGGAAGCTCAGACGACCGAGCCACCCGGGTGCCCCTGAAAGATGTTATTTTTAAGTTATCTCTACACCCAACAGGGGGCTTGAACCCACAACCCCGAGATCAAGAGTCACATGCTCTACCGACTGAGCCAGCCGGGCGCCCTTACAACTTGACATTTTGGTTTCAAACACAGATATTCCGAGAAGTCTCAAAACACATATCGTGCCACAGGGCATTTCTAAACTACATACCTAGTGCTCAGTCAGCTAAAGACGAGAGAGAAGCCCTCCGTATTATGGATCACGTGACTGGAGACCAGCTTGTTCCTGCAATCCCACATCCCTTCAAACATGAACAGGATGGCTCTGGAAACTGAGGGAATGCCCACAGGGCAGGAGAGCTCCCCTTTACAGGATGCGGAAGGTTCTGAGGGTCTGACCCAAGGCTGAGGCTCCCCGGGCGTTCGTAGCGGGAAAAGACGAGGCAGGGAGCCAGCACGGATGAGCCCCCCATCACTGCGCCTACCCCAGGCTAACTGGACCACTTCGCCACATCATCACGCGCGTCAATATTGTGCCCTGCCTCCCCCCACCCGCCGCCCCGAAAAGGCAGAAATAATTGCTCACTGTCAGAAAAGGAAGCCCAGCAAAGCTAAATAGTTGTCTTAGATCTCGGCCGGTGTGGGCGAGGGGCAGGATTCAAACTCAGGACGGTTTGATCCCAAACCGAGGAGGACGTCTCCACTGCCTCTGGCCACCTCCCCTTCCAGCTGGCTCTCCATCCTGGGGTCAGGGGCCAAGAAGCCACTTGGGGAGTTGTTTTTCTATCCCCCAATACATTTTCTTCCCTCCCCTGCAGGCAACGGCCCAGTTTCCAAAGGCAGAGTTCAAAATCCAGAAAAACCACCGAGGGATGACTGACAAACAGAAAGCTGTGGATACTCAGCGTGCAACATGCTGAGCTCGAGGCAAGTGTGCCTCCATGAGACCATCGCCATAGTCAAGGCCATGAACTCATCCGTTCTTTCCAGCCGTTTCCGGTGGACTCTTCCACTTAAAACTTTTTAAAAATGGACTTGTTTCTTTTGTGGTGAGAAGGGCGCTGAACACAAGATCTACCACCGAGACAGAATTCTGCATACACAGGACGGCACCGCCAACTATCGGTCCTGTGTGGTCCCGCGGATCTGTAGTTCCGTTCCTCTGCCCCCGCCCCACTGAACACCTCCGTCCCTCCATCCGTCAGCCCTGAAAGGGGGAACAGAGACGTGGACTGGGCTGAGAGAGGGTCAGAATTGGCAAGGTGGCGGCCGGGCAGGGGAAGAGACTGGAATTAGCATTTGCGGAGAACGTTCGAGAGCCCGGTGGCCTTGACTGAATACGTACACACGCTTCGGGCGATCCCGTAGTAGTCCTGGGAAGTGCTAACATCATACCCGTTTACAGGGGAGAGAATCAAGGCCCACCACACGAAGTCACGACCCAGGGCCCCCCACGTACGTGGGCCTCCTTGGAGTCAGAAGCCATAGGCTCCTGGCTTCGCCTCTGGGGGTTCAGGTTCCGCCTGGAAAAAGTGGTTGATGTGAACATCAAAGAGAGAAAATGGCCAGGGAAGGACAGGGACTTCCCAGCTGCAGCCCTGACCGCCCGGAGCCCCAGTACAGGAGCCACAGAGACAAGTGAGAGGCCTCACGGGATCCAAGCGTTGGAGCCACCTAAAATGTGTCTGTCCTGAAGCTTCCATTATTAGCAGAAGCTTCCTAATTAGGACGTCTACACCCACATCATAGATTCCAAGTCAGAGGTTCAATTCTTTCTTGAGGGTGAGTCAACGTGTTGCACACATATGTAGGATGCCCTTTATGGGGAGGAGTGAAATGCCCCGGGGACGCACTGAGCTAAGGCCTCTTTCCCCGTCACCTTTATCCCTGGAAGACTCGAGACGCCGCGACAGTGGAATTGCTTCTCTGATTTTCTTTCTCACGCTCGGTGATGTTTTTGTTTCCAGGCTTCTGGCCAAGCAGCGATTCTGACCCTGGGACCTCTCTGCGGAGTAATAGTGAAGGTTATTTTTCATGGTCTGCCCCCGAGCCTGGTTCTTCTCTCCATGGACAGAGCCAAAGTGCATCTGGGGGAGTAATTGATGGGGCACAGAGGGAGGAAAAATGGGATTTCGTTCCACGGCATCATGTGGGGATCCTATTGTGTTTTGGGCCTCGTCCTGGAGGCTATGGGGAGATGGGATCTCTCTTCCTTTCTTTTTTAACTGATTTTTTTTAATGTTTATTTTTGAGAGAGACAGATAGAGTGTGAGTGGGGGAGGGGCAGAGAGAGAGGGAGACACTGAATCGGAAACAGGCTCCGGGCTCTGAGCTGTCTGCACAGAGCCCGACGCGGGGCTCGAACCCACGAACCGCGAGATCGTGACCTGAGCCGAAGCCGGACGCTTAACCGACGGAGCCACCCAGGCGCCCCGAGATGGGATCTTTCTAGAGGCTCCTAGTCTGATGGGATAACAGGTTCCCGTCCACCATCCCACGGGTGGGCCCTAAATAGCTGCTGACGAGCTGAATGGGGGCTGGAAAGCACCCAGGAGGGAGTCCCCTCTCTCACCGGTAGGCTTCACACGCCATCATTCCACTGCCCCTGCTACACCCTGGGGAGGAGGTGGGGGCTTTGCCGTCGCCTCCACTCTTCATGGGGAAACTGAGGCTCAAGGCAGTCAGGCTACCTGCAGATCACCTAGTCAGTGGATGCCGCTGAGGGTCTAGATGCAGAGACGCGAGTGCGCGGGTGGGTTTGGGCACAGGTGTACTGAGTGAGGCACGAGGCCATGGCTTCACTTGGATCTAAGCCAGAAGCTGGCCTGAGTGGGACTGGAGAGAGGAGTTTAGCTGGCGGGTGGTCCCAGGAAGCGCCAGTGGGAGCAGGAAGTGCCCTGGAGAGAGGAAGGAACCCCGGGCAGGGTGCGTTAAGGAGCACGTGACCTTGCTGGGCCACGGAGCTCCGTCGGGGAGGCTATGTGGACCTCACCTGTGAGTCGTCCCACTCAAGAGGAGAGACCTGGAGGGGCGCCTGGGTGGCTCCGTCGGTTAAGCGTCCGACTTCGGCTCAGGTCATGATCTCACGGTCCGTGGGTTCGAGCCCCGCGTCGGGCTCTGTGCTGACAGCTCAGAGCCTGGAGCCTGTTTCAGATTCTGTGTCTCCCTCTCTCTGTGACCCTCCCCCGTTCATGCTCTGTCTCTCTCTGTCTCAAAAATAAATAAACATTAAAAAAAAAAATTAAAAAAAAAAAAAAAGAGGAGAGACCTGGGGAGGTTCTCCCCCAACTCTGTGCCCCTCACGGATCGAGGGCCGCTCCCGGGGGGACATTCTCCTCGCACCCGCTCCCGAGGCTGGAGAGTTGCAGACGGACGATCACAGTAGAAGCCTCAGGATGCGCAGAAGGAAGGCGGGAGGCTGGGAGGGGTGAGGCAGGGCGGGGCAGTATCTGCCCAGCCAGAGAGCATTAGCGATAAGCCAGAAATGGAGGCGGCAGCCAACGCCTCCTAGAAGCAGTTAGGACAGTCGGCAGGTGACGGGGAGGTGGCTAAGTGCTCTGACTGCGTCACTGTCTGCGAATTCAGACCCGGGGGCGGGGGTGGGGGCCGTCTGGACCTGGCTCTGTTTGGGGGGCACAGGCGGGAGAGGCAGGTGTCGCGAGGAGCTGGGGTGGAGGCTGAGTGGACGTGAGCACGGGGACGAGAGGCTCCAAAACGTTCCTGCCTGTCTGACCCGCGAAGCCAAGTGGACAGTGAGGTTGCCCGTCACAGGCTGGGTGGGCAGGCCGAGAGGCAGGTGTGGGAGGGCTGCAGCCCAGGGGGACGCTGATGGCTAGGACGTCGGGGGGCGATGCGGGGCAGGCAGCTGCAGGTCTGGTCCAGAGCGCCAAGGGACGAGCACGGTGACTCAGTTGTCCCTGATGTGCTGACCCGAATCTGCCCTGGACCTTGGCCTCTCGGGGCGCTGCCAATGGGGGCTGACACTGGGGGCCGACAGTGTCCCCCTAGGGCCCTGCACTTGCCTTTTCTGAGAGGTAACAGGAGTGGGCCGGCCCAGCCGGCTGAGGTCGGGCGATTCTGAAGCCTGGCTGTCCCCCTGGCTGAATGACGTACAGCCAGCTCTTTGCTCCGGGTGTCTATTTCTACTCCTGCACGGTAGGGGCTACCCGTTCAGTAGTGGGTCTCAGAGCACAAGCTACGAGCCGGCGGGAACATACAATGAGTCAATGGAGCGCCTCGCTCTTGGCAACACGGGCCGGCGCGTCCTGGGCTCAGCTGGACGCCAAAGCACACCTGGGAGGCAGCCACCTGGCGGAGGACCCGACATCACAGGCCAAGAAGAGGGGCGCCGTGAAGGTTTGCGGCAAGGACCTGCCGGTCATCGGCTGTCCCAGATGGAGGGGTGGTGGTCCCCGCCCCCCGTGACTGGAGCAGGACACTATCTACGACAGGAGGAAGGAGTGGGACCCACCGGGTAGGCTGGGTGAAGGTGACACGGGTGGGCAGGCGAGGAGGCAGAGCAGGGGAGAGGCGGGGGTCCGGGCAGCGTCTGGGTTCTGGCCTGTGTGACTGCAGCGGGCTCGGGGGGTGGGAGAGGGGAGGTTGGAGAGATGATGAGGTTGGGGCGCTGAGGCCCCGCCCTCAGCGCGCTTGTCTGGGGGACGTGTTGCGACCCAGACAGGGCCAAGTTCTAGTGCAGGGGTAGGCAGGCAGGGGGAAGTGAGGTCTGTGGTCTTTTGCCTCCCCGCGTGGGGTTAGACTACGTCCTCACAAAACTCGCATCCTTCCCAGACCCCCAGAATGTGACCTGGCTGGTCTTTGCAGATGTGATCAAGTTAAGACGAGGCCGTTCTAGAGTAGGGTGGGCCCCAGTCCGGTGACTCGTGTCCTATTGTTGTTATCACTATTATTATATTTTCTTTTTAGAGAGAGAGAGCACAGGTGAGGGGAAGAGGCAGAGGGGGAAAGAGAGAATCCCAAGCAGGTTCCACGCTCAGTGCGGATCCCAGTGTGGAGCTCGATCCCACGACCCCGGGATCATGACATGAGCCATAATCAAGAGTCAGACTCTCGGGGCGCCTGGGTGGCTGAGTCGGTTGAGCGTCCAACTCTTGATTTCAGCTCAGTCATGATCTCGTGGTTCATGGGATCGAGCCCGCATCAGCGTGGAGCCTGCTTGAGATTCTCTCTCTTGGCACTCTCTCTCTCTCTCTTTCTCTCTCTGTCTTTAAAATAAAAATTTTTTTAAGTGTTAGACACTCAACCAACTGAGTCACCCAGATGCTCCCTTACTATTATTATTATTATTATTATTATTTTAAAATGAATTATTAAAAAGGGTCCTACAGGTTACAACCACGGCTCAGATGTGGCCCAGGAGAGACGTGGTGGCCCCTTCACCACGGCCAAGCCGAGCTCACTCGCTTGGCTGTGCCCTGTGTGGGCAGTGGGCATCTCCCAACAGCGGGCCAGGTGGCCCTGGTCTGTCAAGATTCACAGAACATGGCAGGCCCACCCGACGACAGGGCAGTATCATCTCAAACAGCTTAGGTTTCTTTAAAAAACACTTGCAACCGGGAACGTTTGAGTCCAGGAGCAGAGCAGTAATTGAATGCAAAGGTTGGTGGCCCTACCCGGGGCCTCTTGGGACAGACCCTGCTTGAGCTCCGCCTTGATTCTGTCCCCTGCGTGGGTAGGAAGCCAGGCTGGGGCCAGGAGTTCCACGATTGAGCAAATGGGACAGAGACACATCCAGAGAGGAGAATCCCACGTGGTGACAGACACAGAGAACAGAAGGGACAGCCAACAGCCCCAGAATCATGGGACAGATTCCACCCTGGAGCCTTCAGAGAAGACAGCCCCTGCTAACACCCTGATTTCGGACTCCAGACCCTCTGTTGCTTAAAGCCACCCGCCGTGGAACCCCAGGACGCGGACACGCTCCCTTTCCTTCCTTCCTTAGCCTGAGTTTATTTGTGGGGTCCCACCTCTGTCTCCGAGCCGCTGTGATCAAAGTCCTAAGCCTCCTTCCATGGGGGAGCACTGAGGCTGGGCCCGATGCTTCCCATCAGGCCTCCCCCGGGCCAGGCCCCCGTTAGATTTCACGCCCCTTTCCCGCCAGCAGGTTGGGCGTCAGAGTCTCCCTCGGGTCGTGACAACGGGACACGGCGGTCTGCAACCCCGGTGCTCCATTGTCCTCAGACCCTGCTTGCTCTTCCTCAGTGGCCTGTGTTTGCAGGCACAGGAAGTCGAGTTCAATAATTCATGCACACGGTCAGCATATTTTTTCCCATAGTTCATTGAAAACGTTCAAGGACTTTTCAAAAAAAAAAAAAAAAAGCTCTTTTACTCTCTCCCCGTTTTAGTTAGCCGAATGCCAAAACAGCAGAACGGAACGGCGTCCTGCTTCCTGTTTCGCTCACCCCCGCCTCCCTGCTTCACGTCTGGGCCTGCAGATTCCAAACGGAAAGAGCGCCCATCGTGTAGACCTTGGTTCCACAGTAGACCTTGTGAGTTATAATAAAAATAACAGGAGAGTTTACTGAGTGTGGACATATTTAAATTCCGGGCCTTATGGCGAGGGCTTTCGTGGCTTCTTTAATCATCCTCGCCAAGACCCTAGGAGGTAGGTGGTGTTAACCCCGTTGTGTAGATGTGGGAACTGAGGCCGACATTACGCGGAGCCAGCCGTCCAAGGAAGCGTGGCTGGTAGGTAATTGTTTCCAAGGGAAGCTGACTCAGGTCCAAGCAGGTGCACTACCCTCTACACTGCAGCCTACTGGGCTTGCAAAGGACGCCCAGCAAACACGGCCAGTGGCCAATGGACACCACAGGCTGGGAGACTGAAATACAGGCATCCGGCTCCGTTTTGTCACTCTCTGGGGAGGACACAGGTAAAAATCTTTCAACGGCCACGTGGCAGTCACCAGGGAGACTAGTAATTAAGGAGTTACAAGTAATTAATAACATTTGTAACAATGAAATGAAGACCTTTATTAAAACAACGAGAGGGGGCGCCTGGGTGGCTCCGTGGGTTAAGCGTCCGACTTTGGCTCAGGTCATGATCTCACGGTTCGCGGGTTCGAGCCCCGCGTCGGGCTCTGTGCTGACAGCTCGGAGCCTGGAGCCTGCTTCCGATTCTGTGTCTCCCTCTCTCTCTGGCCCTCCCCAGCTCTCTCTGTCTCTGTCTCTGTCTCTCTCCCTCAAAAATAAGTAAACATTAAAAAAAAAAAAAAGCAATCGGAGGTGCCATGAACTAGTGTTCCTTGCAATAATTACTCATTTGGCGGGGGGGGGGGGGGGTTTAGAAGATGATTGAAGGTTTGTAAATCAGGGAGGAACGAGAAAGGTAAGTCTGTGAGAAAACACGTGAATTTGGAAGTTCTGAATACGTGCCTGACTGAGGTCAGGGGGGAATTTCCACACAATTGCTTTCCCGAGGATATTCCCCTACCTTGGTTAGCTCCTGGTATAGTGTATCCCCTAAAATTGCAAAAAAGACCCCAAAAAGGTCACCCCGGACCCTAGGATGATTCTACCAGGCTAAGGTGGCAGCTGTTTAGACACAAGCCTGCAACACAGGTAAACCGTAGGGCGTATGGGGCGAGCAGAGGGGCAGGGGTGTTGTTCATATCCACCCCCCGCCCCCGGCCACCGCCTTAATGCCAGTCCCCAGCCCAGGGCCTGCATCAGGGCAGGCGATCACCAAATGGGGGTGTTTCGTCCAGCTAACTGCTGGCCAGGCTTCATTGTACACACTTGCAGGTGTGTGTGTGTGTGTTTATTTGTGTGCTTCTGTGTTCCAAATAGGGAGTCAACTCCGTGCTAAATAAATGCATTAAAAATTGGACGGCTGTTGGGGCGTCTGGGTGGCTCAGTCGGTTAAGCGTCCAACTTCAGCTCAGGTCACAATCTCGTGGTCCATGAGTTCGAGCCCCGTGTCGGGCTCCAGGCTGATGGCTCGGAGCCTGGAGCCTGCTTCCGATTCTGTGTCTCCCTCTCTCTCTGACCCTCCCTCATTCATGCTCTGTCTCTCTCTGTCTCAAAAATAAACATTTTTAAAAAATTAAAAAAAAATTGGACGGCTGCATAAAGTTGTGGTTTGTCATTAAATTTCCAAGTTGAAACTCACACACTTCCAAAGATTCAAGTGGCAGAATCTTACAGACGCTTCCTTATTTGTGAATATGAAGGCTGTGGCCTCTGCCCACGCTGGCTCACGGAGGTAGGAGGCTGGGTCCAGAACCAGAGGTGGGACGAAGATGGAAATGTGCTAAACAGCTCCTCACCTCAGCGTCCTTAACTTCCCCGCCAACCTCCCCCACGTCCACTGAATCCCAGGGGCTGCGGGATTGGCCTTGACCAGCTCAAGAAGCAGCCGACTTGGGCCGTGGAGGAGGCATCCGCAGCCCTGGGTCCTCGCCATTCTCGTGCGTCCCAGGGCAAGGGTACAGTGCCCGTGAGGACGCACTGCAGAGGACTGTCCTCCATAGTTTTGAATGTCGAGGGTCCCCTCTGCCTGAACCATGCATGTCTGCCTGGAAGTTCATGTGCACAGCCAGGAAGAGCCACCGAGGGCTATCGAACCGGGGCTCTCTTGCCCTTTCTTATGCAAAGGGGACGTGTCCACTGAGGCAGGACCATGACCCTTCATCAGGGCATCTCTGGATGAAAGCAAAGGCTGAGTTTCCAGATATGACATTTTATTTTTATTTTTTGTAATTTTCTTAAACGTTTATTTATTTGAGAGAGAGAGAGCACAAGCAGGGGAGGGGCAGAGAGAGAGAGGGAGACACAGAATCCGAAACGGGCTCCAGGCTCTGAGCTGTCAGCACAGAGCCCGACGCGGGGCTCGAACTCACGGACCATGAGATCATGACCTGAGCTGAAGTCGGACGCTCAACCGACTGTGCCACCCAGGCGCCCCTTGGGCACAACATTTTAAAACTTAATCACCCCCGGCTTTCAAAATCAGAATCTAATTCAGGTGAGCAAAATATTAGCATCAAAAAGAGAAGAGTCAGTATGTCCAAATTAATCCACTGGCCAACTGAGGCTTCCTGACGTCGGGTCATAGGAAACGCGACGCAGCAAGGCGGCTGTAAGGCAAGGGCTTTCCGTCCACGATCCCAGGTCTACCTGAGCGGTCAGTGCACGGGCTTCAGAGCCCCCACCTGAGGGCCCTCAGTTTCCCTCACTGCCCAGTGGGGGCGATAACGGTACTTGCCTCCGGGGGCTGTTGGGAGAATTATGCCTTTAAAGCAAGGTCCCCCGCGCTTGGTGCCCGTAGTGGGTGGAGCTAAGTCCCCAAAACAGATACGGTCAAGTCCTAACGTCACCCCGGGGTCCTGTGCACGTGACCTTATTTGAAAGTAGGGTCTTTGCAGGCGTGACCATGTTAAGGGAGGGCATCCTGGATTCGGGTGTGACCAAAGACTGGAGTCCTTCCGAGAGAGGGACATGTAGGCGCGTGTGGGGAGCAGCCCGTGTACAGGTGAGGCAGAGCCCGGGGTGACGCCAGGAATTGCCAGCGAGGATCGACGCAACGCCAGAGGCACGGGACGGATGGATTCTGCCTCAGAGGTTCCGGAACCTGCTCACCTTGTCTCAGATCCAGTGGGCAGGGCAGAGGGGTTGTGTGGGCCGCTGGCCTGTGCTCCAGGAACCCATGGGGGCCCCACACCTTCCTCCTAAAAAGAGTTTCCAGGGAAGAGAAGAAAATAAGCAGAGCTCTGCAATATGCACCTTGCGTTCAGATCTGGCCTTGCCGAGGGCAACAGTTCAAGGCCAGGGACTTGGCCGTCTGACTAGCAAATGAATAACGTCTCAGCATCAACCAATTTAGCAAGAGTGGAACCGGGGGAGGCTTTCTGTTGTGAGGCCCCAGGCAGGTTGATGAAGTTCCCCGGTGGGGGGGGAGGGGAGCTGTCTCCGTGGCATCCGTGACCTCCCCGTATACAGCCCAGCAGACAGGGACCCTTCCTGGCCACCGGGCGCGCTCCGGCCGCCCTGCAGTCCTCCTTCCTGACCCTCCCTGCTTGGTCCCCGCCGGCCCCCCGACCCCAGCGCTGGCCTCCCTGCCGTCCTGGGATGGGTCCTGCGCATTCCCGTCACCCCTTGCTCCCTGAGGATCCTCGGCCCCTCTCCGTTCCAGCTCCTCGGCCGGGAAGGAGGGGGCTGTGCGCAGGGTTCACGGCCTGGCCCAAAGCCGCCTTCTATGAAGCTGCCGGTCACGGCACCCCAATGCCTCCTGGCACTCACAGACAGGCCTGATAGCCACACACTTGACCGACGGACTGGCTGACTTTTGATCCCCAACCATATACATGTCCGGTGCCTAAGAGCTGAGCCAGGCCCTGTCCCGGGGGCCGGGCCTACGGTCGGTCACTCACGAGAGAAGCGAGTCTGTGGCTCCACAGGGCGTACTTCTGGGGTAAGAAACAATCACCGTGGAAGCAGGTACGGGGACAGGCGCCGAGTGCCGAGTGCGTCTGAGCTCAGGCCGCCGTAACACAACGCCACACCCGGGGTGTGCACACAGGGCTCCCCTTTCTCAGCTCCCGGTGGAGGCTGGGAAGCTGGAGGTCAAAGTGCCAGCAAGTTCAGTCCCCAGGGTGGCATTGGCCGCCTCCCCACCTTCCTTGACTCTCCTTCTTCTTCGAAGGCCCCCAATCCTATGAGATGAGGAGCCCGCCCGCACGACCTCTTGTAAACCTACTCACCTCCTCGAAGCCTCGCCTCCAAATAGCCACATTGGGTGTTAGGGCTCCGACGTATGAATTTGCAGGGAACACTGTTCAGTCCGCCGCAAGCACGACGCAGGGGAACACGGCTGGGACGGGTAGGGGGTCGACGTGACAGGAGTGGTCATTTCTGCTTTGCAGGAGAGAGGCTCTTGGAAGCCATGGCGTCGGAGCAGAGGCCTCGATGAGGGGAGCAGGGCAGTCAGGTAAAGAATGGGGGCAGGGCAGTACAGAGGGAGGAGCGGCCCCGTGCAAAGGCCCTGGGGCAGGGTCTTCAGGGAGGCCAGTGTAGCAGGAGGTGAGTGAGGGGGACAGGAGGGGTCTAAGGGGTCCGGTGAGAGAGTCACCAAGCCTGAAGTTCGCCAGGCCCTGTAGCCCCGGTGGAGGTTCTTGGATCTGATGGTGCAAGTGACGGAGGCTGTTCGGGGGACGCCAGGCTCAGTCTAGGCGGAGAGAACAGGCTGCAGAGGGTGGGGTGGAAACGGGGGGCCCGGATGGACGGCCGAAGGGTCGAGGAAAGAGAGGAGGAGACTTGGCTGGGACAGGGCTGGTGAGATACGAATCCGGGACACCGCGGGGAGGGGAGGCGCTAGGAAGGATGCCGGGACAGCCCCCGCCCCCCGCAGTTACAACAGAAACCGTGGGGGTCTGGCCTGGGCCCTGGGGTCTGCGGGCCGTTCTCAAGTGCGACGGGGTGGGGGCCGGCGGGTACCCCCTGTGGGGGTCCTGCTTCCATTCCCCCAAACCTCTGATCCTCTCCGTGCAAACGCCTGTTCAGGTGCCCTCCTCCCCTACCTACGGCCAAGGCCTCGTCTGTACCCGACGCGTCACAGCTCACAAACACGAGCGCTCAGGGGTCCCGGGGGGGGGATATTTTGGCCAAGAATGAGGGCTCGGAAAGGCCAGATGACTTGGCCATACCCACACGGCTGAAGGTGACCCTGAGGCGACCCGGCCCCGGCTCCTTGTGTCCTTCAGCCACCGGCCTGCATTCTGTCGCTGTCTCCTGACTCCCCCCGGCCCCCAGCGAGGCAACGCTTGACGGGAACACCGTCCGTGGTTCGCTTTTGTCTTGGTGTCTGCAGTGCCGATGTTTTGTAGTAATAATTAGGATTATTTATTGAGTGTCTCTTTTCTGCGTCCCTGTGTTGGGACAAGCATTTGCTGAAGTGAGTCTTTAATCATCACGGTGATACTGTGAGCGAAACACCGGCGGGACCCTGTGCTGTGGGCTGCGTGTCTGCGCCCCCCCCCCCAGAGTGCAGGTGGAGAGGCCCTGACACCCCAAGGGGCTGTATTTGGAGACGGGCCTTTAAGGAGGTAACTGAGGTTACCGGAGGTCGTAAGGCTGGGGCCCTGATCCCATAGCACTGGTGCCCTTGTAAGGACGGGGGAGACGCCAGAGAGTGGCCCTCCCTCCCTCCCCCACCGTCCCTCTCCCCCTTCTCTCCCTCCCCCTCCCCCATCCCTTCTCTCCCTCTTCCCCCCTCCCCCCTCCTCCTTTGCTCCCTCCCTCTCCCCCTCCTTCTTTCTCTCCGTTTCCCCTTCCCTCTCCCTCCTTCTCTCTCACCCTCTCCTTCCCCCTCCCTCTCTCTCTCCCCCTTCATCCCCTCCTTCCCCCCTCCCTCCTCCTCCCCTCCTCCCTCTTTCTCTCCCTTTCCCCCTCTCCCTCCCTCTCTCTTCCCCTCTCCCTCCCTTCTTTCCCCTCTCCCTCCCCCTGTCCCCCGCTCCCCCTGTCCCTCTGTCTCTCTCTCAGCACCCCCCCTCTCCTCCTTCCTCCCTCTCCCCCTCCCTCCTTCCTCTCCACCTCTATCTCCCTGCCCACACAGAGGAAAGGCCATATGCAGACACAGCGAGAAAGGAGTTGTCTCCACCGAGGGAGAGAGGCCTTGCCAGAAATCCATGCCAAGGGCACTGTGATCCCCGACCTCTGACCTCTAGAACTGACAGAAAATAAAGTTCTGTTGTTTAAGCCCCATCTGTTGGGGCAGATGTACCCCCAGATACATTAAGCTGATGGCTCCAGACGGTTTGGGATGAGGAAACTGAGGCACAGAGAGGTCAGAGCACTCCTTCAAGGGTGTTCTGTCTTCTCAGATATAGGAGAGAGCCTCCCAAGCCCTCCATGAGGCTTCCTGCGGCCCTGCCCCTCCCTTCCTTCCTGGGGGGCCCCTCCCAGCTCTGGGGCTGCCCCCCCGGGGGTGGGGACACCCTCTGCGGCTTCTCTGACTGCCCCGGCCCCCATCCGGTGCAGTTGGGCTGGTGGACTGGCCGTCTCCAGAGTAACAAGGTTGGGTTTGCTTTTCCCGCCTCGTGCCCTCGTCACCTGGGGGTGTGTGTGTGTGTCTGTCCCACCCCAGAAAGCTCCCGGGAGTCAAGGATGACATCCTGCCCGCGTCTGTCCCACAGAGCCCAGCCCAGGCCCCTGCCTGCGGACTGTTGGACAGGCCTGGGGCAAGAGGAGGGTGGGGGGGGCCCTAGGTGTGGGCACATGTGCAGTTCTGAGCTCAGAACTGGCACCTGGCGTTTATAAATAGAGTCTGAGGGGTAAAAATACATCTGCGAAGAGCAGAGACGCTCAGAATATAAACAGTTTATTTTCCCTTGTTGGGGTGACCAAGGGTGACGACCTGAACTGTGTCCTTGGCCACCGGGAAGGGTGAGCCCTCTGCCCCGGGCCCCAGCCACATCCGCACCTGCTTCAGACCTTCTCTGCTCCGCGGGTCTCCCGGGGCGGTTTGCAATGTAGTCTGGGCGCGTGCACTAAACAGGCCTCCTCGGTATACAGTCGGCAGCCAATAAATGCCCATCCAACTTGACCTTGGGGAACTCTATGAGGAGAAACAGAACAGAGAGTGTGGAGCCTGACCTCTCTGTCAGAGCCCCGTTCTCTCAGCCCCCTGCCTAAAGCTTCCTGCCTTCAGGCCGAAGGAGACCATTCACTGTGTCCAGAGCAGCAGGGACTTAGCTCCCGGCTCCTGGCCCCGCACACACACACACACACACACACACACACACATGCACAGACAGAGACCCGTCTTAACTCTACACATGGAGACAGATCCTGTCAATTTAATCCAACCCAACTCTCAAAGTGAAAAGAGACTTTCAAGTTCATCTCAGAGAAAGAAAAAATGGTTTGTGGAACCTGATTCCATCTGGCTCTCCTCCACAGGCTGGTGGGGGGTGGGGCAGCTCTCTGTCAGGAGGAGGAGGTCTTATGACTCCTGGGTCCTACCTCATGGGCAATTACTTACTGCCAGTGGAGCCAGACTCCGAGATTTGTGCTCAAAATGTGAGGACTTGCCCCCCAGTGACCAGAAGGAGCATCTTACCAGGAGAACCGTGTCTCAGGGTGGGTTTTTCCCTGTCCTCAAGATGAACAGGAATGGATATGGTCTGTGCTATATTTAGTGGAGAGGGAGGAACTTGTGTTTATTAAAGGAAATGAGAGCAGAGATGTTTGGTAGTTCTCAAGTTATTTCAAGTCCTTTCTCCTGCTTAATATTCTCCGTAGGACGTTGGACATGTGACAACACGCACCCGGAGAAGAGAGGAGAACCACGACGTGGAAGTCAGTCCGCTTCACCCTTACCCGAGGGAAACGGCCAGCGTGGGGGAGGCGGTAAGCAGCGGGACGTGCCGAGGGGCTCCCGGGGTGGGGGGCGCGTAGGAAGAGGGAGCATCACAGGACCAACCCCGGGTTGAAGGGTTGCAAAGCCAAACCGAATCTTCAGGGTGTCCCCACCCGCACCTGATCCACAGGGAAGGGGGGGCCTGACCCAAGGGCAGGTGCACCTGGCGACGCCCCATCCTCCGGGGACACTTTCATGCTTTAAGACATACTTTAACATCCCTTCGCATTTCGTTCACAAAAAAAAAAAAAAAAAAGAAAGTCCAACGAGGAGACAGGAGAAGCGTTGTCTGTATTTGACAGGAAAAACCCTCGCTGAGACTCAGGTTGGGTGTGATCTCCCCGAAGCAGGAAGTAGGAAACGGAGTGTGGACGAGATCTGAACTCCAGCCCCGACAGTGGCCGAGAGAGCACATCCCCACTCACAGCAGCCGGCCACGCGCCTACACCCACTAACCGTGGCCCTGACATCATGTTCTCTGGACTCAAGACCGTAGTTGTCACCGAAGCAGGTACCTGTACATGCCCCCTCACACAGGAAATCATGCTTTTTTTTTTTTCTTTTTCTAAGTGTATTTATTTTGAAAGAGAAAGAGAGAGAGAGGAGGAGGAGGGGCGGAGAGGGAGAGGGAGAGACAGAATCCCAAGCAGGCTCCGCACCGTCAGCACAGAGCCCGACGTGGGGCTCGATCTCACCAACTGTGAGATCGGTACCCTGAGCTGAGAGGTCAGATGCTTAACCAACACAGCCACCCAGGTGCCCCGGAGACGACGCTCCATCAAGGCCGTCACGGGTTTGCCCACTGAGGCAGGTACGACCGGAGATCTGGAAGTTCAGACCATTTACTGATTTGATATTGACACACACCGCCCGTGGGAGTCGGGATCCCCGCGCGGAACAGAAGGACCCTGAGAGTCTCCCAGCTCCGGGGCCCCACCCCGCGCGGCCCCTTCCGCAGATCCGCCCCGGGACCTCACTCCTCCGCGTTGGCACAGCCTGTGCGCAGAGACGACCCGCGACGCACCCCCACCCCCCCGCCCCGGGTCCTTCCTGAGGCAAAAGACAGCATCGCTCACCAACCTTCTCCCGGTGACATCTGACTTCTTTCCTTCCTCCCATTTCAGCGGTTATGTTGCGTTTATTTTGTTAAAGGCCACCTTGACTCCTTTCACACGTTGGCACAGTGTAATTCCAAATACCCGCATGGGAGGGGGAAGGAAGGAGGGCAGGGAGGGAGGGCAGCAGGGAAAGGAGGCGGGGGGTGGGGGGGGGGGGAGAAAGGGACGGGAAGGGGACGCACAGGACGGCAGACATCCTTTGAGGACTGGCCCCGAGATGCTGCTGGAGGGCCTTCATTCCTCGTTAAGTGTCGCCCTTGACAACTGAGCACCACCTGTCTGCCAGGCACCGGACGGGGGGCTTTGTGCGCGTCATCTCTGCCTAAAAGCCACCCACCAGGTCCGAGATCCGATGCCCCCCCCCCCCCCATCACAGTAAGAGAAGTGCGGCTCCCAGGAGTCACCAGCCAAGGTCACAGAGCAGCAGGGGGTGGGGCCAGGCCAGGCCAGAGGCTTCGCCTTGCGGAGGGCAAGCCACGTTGCAGTGACGTGCCCGGGGGTCCCGCGGACCACGCTCGGGCTCCAGTGAGCTCCAGAAGAGTCCACTCTTCTCTGTACTTGGCCAGCTGGCCGCCCCATCCCCCGAAGGGCGATGCTCACGCCTGCCCCTCCCCCCCCAAACTGTCGTGAGGGCTGAAATGAAAAGTGTCTTGGGGGTCAAGACATCCTGAGACGGCAGCAGCCTTATTTTTTCTAGAAGGGCTCAGTACTTCTGTCAGGTGTGTGTGGGGGCGGGGGGGGGGGTATCTGGGATTTTCTGTCCCTTCTTTCCTCCAAGGGCACCGAGACGCTGGGATGCTGGAGCTTTCTCAGAGTGAGCTGATTGTGGGGCTGGGGCCGGGGGCTGGCCTCTCCTGACCCCACTCCCGCGCCCCCCCCCCCCAGCCCACAGACACACATGGACTGGGTCACACACCGGCCCTCCCCGCCATAAGGTGGGTGAGGCTGGGCAGGCGACCTAACCTTTTGAGTCTCAACACTCCGGCACGACAAGATCAAATGGGCGGTGGGTCTGGTATCTAAGACAGACTCATAGAAGTGTTGCCTCCGTTTTCCTTTCTGTGGGGACGGGGCTGCTGAACCCCACGGAAGGTCAAAGCTCCGAGCCGGCACTGAATTCACTTCGCGACGCCCCGTGTGGGGTGAGTACCTCGACGAGCCGGGGTCAGGTCAGCTCAGGGCGGCCAGGGGCCAGCCCTCCCTGCACCCCTGCCCCGGAAAGGGCTCTGTGCTCGCTGGTATTTGGAAAGGCCCTTATCGTCACCGACCCCTGGCGGACCTCGGATCTCAGATCTCGCGCCAGCAGGCTGTGTGGCCCTCACCCGGCTGGGGGGTGGGGGGGTGGGGGGGTGGAGCCTCCCACCTGCCCAGGACCACCCAGGAACAGGGCTGGAAGCGTCCTTTGCCAAGCCCCCAAGCCAGTGCTCCTTCTGCTTGGCCCAAAGAAGAAAAGACACCTTCGTTCTGAAAAGTCGGTTCTGCTGTTCGGTCTGCGAGTTCCCCCGAATGGCGGTCACGTTTCAAGCCACCAGGCCCTTCTGCATCTCGGTGCAGCGAAGCCGAGTCTGAGGTTCCTGCAAGAACACTGACAGGTTCACCACCCCCCCTTCCCCGGCCCTCCGATAGCACTGACCTTGGGCGACGCTTCCGGGCTGTTTTCCGTGGTGGCCACGGAGTCTTGTCATACCAGCGACTTGGCGGGCAGCTCACCCTGGGTCTCCTTGACCGGCCGCTGTGTGGAAGCAGAAGAGGACGCTCCAGTTTGCCAGGGACACCCGTCTCCCGTGGGAACAAACGCTCGCATCTGGTCTGTTCGTCTTCTCTCGCTGCGTTGCCTCTAGCCGACCAGTCCCCATGCTCCTTGCCTTGGACTCAGACGCCTCAGCTGTAAAACGAGGGGGTCTTGGCCACCGCCACGCTTCCCCGTGGCCGTGGCCACGCTGGCCTCGCTTTCCCAGACCCAAACCACCTGCTTTCTGCGCCCAAAGAAAGGAAGATAAGCGATTCTCTCCCCATATGGCTAACAATGAAGCTTGGGAGCAGACCAGGGACACAGCGGCTGGCCCAGTGTAGACACACATTCATTCGCTTTTGAATGGAAAAAAGCAGCAGCACCCGCTGTGAGTGTCCCCGGGACGATGGAGGGGAGCCACGTCCCAGCCCTCCGGTCTCTGACGACAGGATGACCCGGATGTGGTTCTGCTGACCCACGTGAAGACATGACACCGTTTGTCACCTGGCATCTATCCGAGGGGAGGTTCCAGTCACGCCGAACTCTGCTGGAGGAAAGGGAGTCACCTGCAGGAAATAAAAAGTGCGCTGTCCTGACCCGCTGACTTGCAGCCCTAAAATGAGGTTCTTTGTGACACGGGGGACACAGTTTCTCCCCGAGACCTGTCTTTGACCAAGGCCCATTTGGATCTGTTTTCCCTCGACCCTCTCCCTCCTGCCCCAATCCCGAGATGGGAAGGGGACAGACGTCACGTACGTATGGTCTTCCTTCGGCTCCACAGGGCCTGCCCTCGGGACCCCCGGGGGCTCTGTCATCAACAGGTTTTGCTTGCACACCGGACTCGTAGAAGGGGAAATCTAGTTCCTGCCTTTGGGGCTTCACCCCCACGCTGGGGGGACTAGCGTCCCTCAAACCTGCGTGTCCACCCAGAGCCCGCGAATGTAACTTATTTAGAGACAGGCTCTGGGGCGCCCGGGGGGCTCAGTCGGCTGAGCGTCCGACTTCAGCTCAGGTCATGATCTCGCAGTTTGTGGGTTCGAGCCCTGCTTCGGGCTCTGTGCTGACGGCTCGGAGCCCGGAGCCCGCTTCCGATTCTGTGTGTGTCTCTCTCTCTAAAATAAATAAACATTGGAAAAAACTTAACAACAACACAGGCTTTGCAGATGCAGTCCAGTTCAGGTGAGGTCACGCTGGACGACGGTGGGCCCAGTTCAGTGACTGTGTCCTTATGAGAAATCCGGACACAGACACAGGCAGAGGTGCGGTGGCCACGAGACAAGGCATGTGGAGCCTGGGGGGAGCCCCCACAAGCCCGGGAGCGCCGAGGACGGCTGGCAGCCACCAGAAGCTGGAAGAGACACGGAAGGTTCTCCCCTCGAGATGTCGGGGGAAGCACGGCCCTGCTGACACCTCGATTCTGGACTCTCCGCCTCCAGAGCCGTGACAGGTTATGCTTCCGTTGTCTGACGCAGACACAGGGAAGAAACGCACCCCCGGGAGGGGACAGAGGCCCCGTGGCCCGCGGCCCGGCTGCAGGGGAATGAGGCAAACACGTTCCAGTGAAAGCACCTGCCTCGTGTGACGCACGTCCTCCTCGTGCTCCCATTCTGCCTCTGAGTCCCCGTAATCATCTGAGAGGTGGGCTGGGAGGGGACTGTCACCCCCACTTTCAGATGGGGAAACTAAGGCCTCGAGAGATAAAGGGACTGGCCCAAAGTCCAGCAGCTGGGCAACAGGAAAGCCTGGATTCTAACTTAGCTCCCTCGAACCTGGGAACCTGGGGACAAAAGGCCTCATGTGGGCTCGGTGTTATGTGCCGTTTCCACCCTCACCCCTAGGGGCGTGTCCCCTCGGGCGCTTTGCTCGCTGACCAAGGGCGCCATCAGTGCCGGTCCCCCCGAAGCACCACAACAGAGCGTGACTCCACAGGGCATGATCTGGGTTTTGACCCCCGAATCGGGAGTCTCACAGGCAGAGGTAATGCACCGTGAGCCTTCTCAAATCGGCGCTCAGCAGGTGCACACATCACCCATAACCGACCTGCTTCAGTCTGGCAGGGGGGGTTCGCAAAAAGTCATTGGCCAAACTAATTTTCTCTTGCCTGCTGTGTTTCTGGTGGCTTCGGTTACCTCCATCAATACCTGGTCCCCGACTCTCCCCCTACTCAGGGCTGACCCAACTCTTGGGGGCACCGAGCCCGCCTCCAGGCCCTGTGGTGCAGAAGGGGTCGGGCAGGACATCGGCCGCTGTGGAGAGCTCTGAGTCCAGAAGGAGAGCAGGGGGTGCGGGGGTCCCTGGAGGGCAAGTTGGGGAGCGAAGGGGGTCCGAGACCAGCGCCCGCGCAAAGGGCAGTGTCTGGGGGGTTATCAGGGAAGCTTCACGGAGGAAGCACGTCCCTGCGGGATCCAGAGGGAAGAAGCCTGGCTGACAGGGGTGGACGGGCCGTGACCACCCAGCCCCGTGGCCCGGAAGCTCCACCGAGTGCCGAGACAACCCCTGGGCCGGCAGCTTGAGCTCCCAGTGTCTTTTTTCTTTATTTTTTAAAGTTTACTTATTCATTTTGAGAAAGACAGAGAGAGCGCAAGCAGGAGAGGGGCAGAGAGAGAATCCTAAGCAGGCTCCGCACTGTCGGGGCAGAGCCTGACGCGGGGCTCGCGCCCACGGAGCCGCAAGATCGTGACCGGAGCTGAAACCAAGAGTCGGGCGCTTCACCGACTGAGCCCCCCGGGCGCCCCTGGAGTCCCAGTCTCAGAAGAGCCGGGCGCTCGCCCGTGAGGGTGACGCTGGGGCAGCACACGGGCTGCAGAGATCCCACAGGGTCCGTCTGCACCTCCTCCTCCTGTTCCCCCTCATCGCTCCCGGGCCAAGAAAGCCAGGGCTCGGCAGCCGGTAGAAGACACCGCCGTTGGCGACGAGGGCGGGCGGGAGCCCCCGCGTGCGTGTCCTCGGACAAGCTACTCTGGGCTGTCAGTTTCAAAAGAGGGGGTGCTCTCGTGGGGCCACGCGACACGAGGCAGTGGGGCACCGCTGTGGCCCTTGGTCGTGGACACGCTCAGGCCGCGTCCGCTCCGGCCCCCACCCCGTCCCCGGCCTCGCTGTTCCCGTTCTGCCCCTTGCCTCCCTCTCAGCTCCGCTCCGGTCCTCTCTGGGTCTGTGTGACCCTCCAGCCCACTCGTCCTCCACCCCCCTCCGGGGGTCAGGCTTCCCTGGTCCCGCGTTCGCCTCCGCGCCTCACTTCCCTGCTCGGTTCGCTTCCCTCCACCCCCACACCCCCCCCATGCCAGAAACTTCCAGCAGAAGAAGCACACACAGGCCCACCTGTGCCAGGCCCGCCTTCTCTGCTGGGCCTCGTGTCCCCGCTGGGTCCCTGTGTCACGTTCACGCCCACAGCCATCCCTCGGCTCCAGCTTTGGCCCGAGCTAGAAATGTCTGGCTGTTCTTAACTCCTGGAGGTGATTCTCAGAGCTGTCGCCCTCCCTGATGCCCCCAGTGCCTCTGCCCCAACGACGGGCTGCACGCGGCTCGTCGGATCATTACAGCCGCTCACAGCCGGCCGGCAACTCCAGGTAAGGCGCTGACCCGTCTTCCCGCTGGGCCAAGTCACCTCCCTGGAAGCTGGCTCCGGGGGTGACACTCCCCTGCCCCCCACTGCCCCGATGGCCTTGCTCCTCTGACTGGCACAAGGGCCCTTGCTCTCCGCCACCAGCCAAGCCTCTTCTGACGCATCCCTCCAGCAACGCAGGCAAAATGACCCCTGGCCTCCTCCGAGGGTCCCCACTCACTTTCTCTCCCCGTGGGACCCCCGTTCTTTCTGCTTCCTGCCCGGCCGGCGGGATCTCCCTGCTTTGAGAAAACATCCCACTCTCCCCGGGGAAGTGGGGACACGTCCTTAGGCTTCACCTTGCAGTGAGGCTGCTCTCGCTCACCGCAAGGCGGGTGACCCCCTCCCCGGGTGACGCTCCTGCGGGAGTGCAGTCCCTCCAGGTGGGAGCCCGCACGCGGGGGCTGACTGGATAGACCCGAGAAGGCCGCGTGTAAATAATTTTTAATATGCTGAAGCACATTAAAAATGCATTGGGAAAGCTGGCTATTTAAAGGGATGCCATGGGGAATCGTTCTCTAAAAATGAGAGCCTCTTTGTAATGGGAATAATCACCCCCTAATTCACACGGTGCCCGCGTTTGACTCTTCATTGACAATATCGCCTCTCTTAATAAAAAGAATATCTTACAAGGACGTTTTTTGTTGTCAGAACCTTTATTCCCAGGGGCAGTGATAATGCCAATGAGTGGCTGGGCCAGAAACTACAATGAAATATTCACTAAAAGTATGTCAAGTGTCTGAGAAACTATGAAGCACATTTGTAGGTGTCTTTGCTGGAGGTAAGGAAAGTTACGGCTGGGGCCACAACGGGGTACGTAATTTGCTCTCACGCCGTCACCTGTACCCCCACTGGGCTCGTGCACAGGGCAGGGTCCTCGACACAGGGCGCGGCACCCCGGAGGGGTGGTCCTTGAGTCTCACAGGGCAGGTGAAAGTGGGCGCAGGCGGGCTGGGGGGACCCTCTCCCTCGCCATCCCCACCCCACCTTCCCTCCCGCACGACTCTGAGCCTGTTCAGAATCCTCCCTACCCCACCTGGGGCTCTGGCCCCTTCCACGGGTGTCCCCTGGTTCCCCTGAGCTGGGCTCGGTCAGGATTGCTTGCAATGGGTCCCGTATCTGGTGGCTCCCAACTCCCTTTCCATTCTGTTCCCTCGACCGCGGGTGGCAGGGGGGTCGGAGTTGGCAAATGGCAAATGGCAAATGGTACACAATGAAGCTAGGGGGCTGTTACTGGTGGGGCCAGCCCTCTCTGGGACTCTCCAAGGTGCTGACAAAGTATGTCCCAGCAGCAGGCGCTCCCTGTAAAGGCAGATGTGATTTTCCAGCCGGGGCCACGGAGCCGCGTCCACAGCATGGCAACGGCCCTGTCCACGCACCCCTCCCCCCATGGGACGGGGCTGTGGGAACCAGTGGAAGGCTGCGGAAGCACGGGGAGCATCTGCAGAGGCGTCCGCTCTAGGACCCGGCAAGGGTGGGGACCTCCTCTGAGCTCCTCTCACCAGCACCGGTCAAGACACACGTAAGTTCAGGTAGGGACAGAGCACGCTGCCCTGGGGAATTTTCTGACTCTATTGCCCACGGTCACCTAGAGAGAGGATGGCCTGGACCCATCCCCCGCGGATCCTTAGACCTTCTGCCAGCCTCAGGCCAGGACGAAGGATGGGGCTAAACCCAAAGGGACGTGGGGCCCAGCGCCACTCTGTCCTGCTTCTTCCAAAGAGCCCCCATCTGCTTTCAACGCAGCTGGTTGACCAGACGTGGGCTCAAAAGGGCTTGGGTGGGAGTGGGGTGTCCCCTCCCAAGAGGGGGAGGGCACTTGGAAACTCCCTGCCGGGTCCCCACGCAGCCTGCCTGCTCCAGACATCTACGTGTTTTCAACTGCTTAGCGGGTAGGTGAGCCCAGCAGCCAGGCCCCTGCTTCTGTGGGTCCTGCTCGACTCGTGTCAGTGGGGACAGGCCTGGGAGTGGCCGGCCTAGGGTGGGTGAGGGATTTGCTCAGTAAAGGGGTGCTGCCCCTTTATCCATACCAGCCGGGCTGACCCCTGGGGTGTCCCTCATGTCTTTCGATGATCCTGCTCTTCTCTGGGGCTTTCCATCACAGACAATGGCAGTCAGGTGGCCCCCAGGTCCTCAGGGAGTCTGAGAGGCCACACTTGCAGAAACTGTGCTGAGAGATGCTTTGCTGGTCCCTCCGGCCACACCCATGCACCTGTCTGGAGGCCTGTCTCTTCCCTTCCCTTCCTGCGACCTTCCTTGCGGAATTCACCAAGACGCCGCGCCTTCCCCTGAACTCCAGAAACCCCACTCCCCTACAAGCCCCCCAGATTCCCATGGGAATGCTCAGGGCTGCACCTCCTTCCTCCCCACACACCACCCCTTCCCCCTGCTTTCTCTTCCCCGGGGGCACCTGAGAGCTCACATCATCCCCCATCACTTTCCTCCGTCAGTGGACAAGTCTACCCGCATCCCACGACGAAAACTCCGGGGCAGAGCTGCAAGAAAAGGGGGTCCAATCCCAAGCAAAGACCAGAGAAATACATCTTAGCATTCTGGGAACGAGGGTTTTCTTTTTCCACTTTCCGCTGCTTGTATATGCTCATCAGAAGAGCTGTTTGGTTGGTTTATCGTCTGTTTGTCTGTCTCTTACTCTATGTTGTCCTAGTAATTTTCCAGAACTGATGTTCACATTCCTTTGTGGGTACAGGTGAAAACGCCGTCAAAGTAACATCTTCTGTGGCGATGATGTCTGAGCGTTGGTGGGCTTCTCCAACATTCGGAATCCCAGTTGACCTGGGCACGGACACAGGCTGCTGGGTATTGTTCGCAGTTGACAGATGCGGAGACGGAGGCCCAGAGTCAGTATCGCCCTTCTACCCTTAGGCCCTTAGGGTAGATGGGCCCCTGCGTCAGGGGGCCTGTCCTTCTGAGCGCTCCCCTCCGCATTTTCCAACCCCCCTCCCCGGGACTGACCACAACAGGGGTGCCATCCGGCCAGTTGCTTCTCTTGCGGGCGGACAGAAGGTGCTGACACGTTGGTTTGGAGGTGACTCCCAGTCATGTGGGTCATGTGGGCTACTGACAGCCCACGGCCCGCCCTTGGGCTCGAGCTGTGTGGGAGCCACGCCTTGGCTCTTGCCTGAACATATTCCAGAAGGTGCCGCCTCTGGTCTATGGCACCTGAGGGCGGTGGGGCTGGTGGCTTTACCCACGCCTCCCGCAGGCTCAACGGCACCCGTCAGAGGGTCCTCCGGAGGGTTTTCCAGACCATCCCTCCCCACACCCACAGGTCCTTCCAATCAACATCCGGTCCTGCCCCTGATCAGTACATTGAGCTGTGCCGACAGCTCAGAGCCCGACGCGGGGCTCGAACTCACAAACCGCGAGATCCTGACCTGAGCTGAAGTCGGATGCTCAACCGACTGAGCCACCCAGGCGCCCCTGGGACTAGTCTCAAAGAAACAGCCCCAGGAGACTGCGGATGGGGAAGGTCTGCATGGTGTCTGTGCAAGAGCCATGACCGTGTAGGTAATAACAGCGTTGCCACGTTTTTCTTGCCGTAGGAGACGTGAAACCACCCGGGAACAGTGCCGTTGACAAGGGACACGCAGGGATGGCTCCTGGACGTGGACAGGAGGGAAGGGCACCCAGAATCTTCACGTGTGCCCCTTGACAAATACGTTAGCAACTCTTGCCTACCATCACTCTAAATCCTCACCCCTAAACCACCGTGCCTCTCACCGGCCCGTGGACCTGCGATGCGTCTTTAAATGACATTGCTCCTAGAGACAGGGACCCCGACGAACACTGGCCTGGGGCCTCACACGCCCTCGGGGAGGCCTGTCCCGCCACCCAGTGAGCTGGATGGCTCCAGAGCTGACTCCCTGTGGTCTGTCAGTGCCCTGGTCGGAATTGTCACGTGCCACCCCGCTTCTTAAGACACGGGATCTGAAATGTATCCTCCCCACCGGGAGCAGGACTTGCCTTTATTTGACGACGACACTCCTGCCGCCAGTGATCCTGCTCCCGCTATGGGACATCCAACCACGAGCGATACAGGTCATACGCTGAAGGGCCCATCGACGGAAGCCAGAAAGGAACTCGGTGATTGGGGTGGAGGCCGCGGGTGGTGCAGGCACGTGCGGGTGGGATGGGGACCCAGAAGGCGGACCTGAGCAGGAAGAAACAAGAAACATGTCCAGTGTTCAACCGGGGAGATACGCGGAGGCTTCCTGTGGGAGGTGGCTTGAACTGAATTCTGAGGATGGGTGGGGGGGAGTGTGAGATACAAGTGTGGGAGGCATGAACAAGGGCTCCACTGGGGAAGGCTGGACAGTGGCCCCAAAGACCTCCACGTCCCAAACCCCAGAATCTGATTGTGACCTAATATGGCGACGGCAGTGTGCAGCCGTGATTGAGTCAAGGACACGATCCTGGATTACCCAGGTGGGTCCGAAGTCATCACGAGGGTCTTTATAAGAGGGAAGCAGAGACCGGAATGATGCAGTTTGTGGGTGGAAGAAGGGGCCCCCAGCCAAGGAAGACGGGCCTCCACTGGAAGCTGGAAAGGCAAGGAAACTGAGTCTCCCTGAGAGTCCCCGGAAGGAACCAGCCCGGTCAACCCCAGTGAAATTATTTCAGGCCTGTGGCCTCCAGAACTGTAAGACAATACATTTGTGTAGTTTTAATCTGTAAGTTTATTTATTTATTTTGAGAGAGAGAGAGAGAGAGAGAGAGAGAAGGAGTGTGTGTGAGCAGGGGAGGGTCAGAGAGAGAGGGAGACAGAGAATCCCAAGCAGGTCTCAAACTCACAAACTGTTGAGATCATGACCTGAGTCGAAACCAAGAGTCAGATGCTTCACCGACTGAGCCACCCAGGCGCCCCGTGTCGTTTTAAATTCTTGGCAATTTGTTACAGCATTCACAGGGGCTAATTCGCGAGGGAACCCCCAGATCTGGGGTCAGGACGGGCCCCAGCTGTGTGGGCTCTCCCTTGATTTCAGGGTCATTCGGGCAGCCCCCTGCTTCTCGATCACCAACCTCCGCCTTTGCACACAGAAGAGACCCTTCCATGGCCACGTTGCCCTCCCTGGCCTCGGACCATCCCTCCAGGGCTTTCTCAAGAGGAGCCCCCCGGCTGCTGTCTGGATTGCCAACATGGGAGCCGGTTCCCAGTTGGGGCTCTGGTTCCCTCGTCCTCCGACTGCTCAACCGCTAATGCAAGACCCCCGCCTCTGCCTGCTCCTTCCCACCGCTGACCTGGCTGCCGCCCCACGTGGACACTCCTTCTGTTCCCCGAGTCGGTCTGGCTCAGTCGAAGCTCACCGCGTGGCTGTCGCGACGTAGCTGAGTCTGCCCGAGACGGCTCAGCCTGACCCCAAGGAGCTGCAAAGTACGAGGGGATTGTCCACACGGGACCCCCCTCACCTCTGACACCAACCGTCGGTGCGGGGGCTCCCCAGATCACCGTCAGTGTTGATCATTCAGTAGACGATCTCACAGAACGCACCGGAAGCTGCCCTCCTCACGGGAAAGCAGTCACGGGAAGAGGCGGGTGTGGCAGGGTCCAGAAAAGCGCCAAGCGCGAAGCTTCCGTCGTGCTCTGGGTGCGTGTGACAATACTCACGGAGCGTTGCCAATCTGGGAAGCGAAACGGAGCCTTCGTGTCCAGACTTCCCACTGGGCCTTCATTAAAACAAACAAACCAAGAAAGGGCCTTCTTTAAAAAAAAATTTTTTTTATTATGATGTGTTTATATATTTATTTTTTGAGAGAGAGAGCGAGCGCACAAGCCAGGGAGGGGCAGAGAGAGAGACGGAGAGAGATTCCCAAGCAGGCTCTGTGCTCTCGGCACGGGAACCGTGAGGTCGTGACCTGAGCTGAAACCAAGAGTCGGATGCTGAACCGACTGAGCCACCCAGACGCCCCTATTTAATCTTTTAAAAACTGCTTTCGGCGCTGTTTTGCTTGGCTGACAGGGTTTTGCCTGCATTTAGGTGAAGGAAATGACCATTTGCTACCGTATCTCTGTCTCTGGCAAAGAACTCTCTCCTGAACTCTCTAGGTATCAGTCCGTGGGGACAACCCCCAGGTGAAGCACACAGAATGTGTCCTCCCTTCTCCCCGAGCCCCCTCCTCCTCCTGCATCTGGGACCTGGGTGAATGGCCCACCACCCATGCTGGTCAGAAGCCTGGGGCCATCCCTGAGCTGGCTCAAACCCCCGCGGACAGTCGGTCCCCAGGACCCTCCTGGGTCTGTGGCTACCCGCTCACCCACAGTGCTTCCCAAGCCTTGGCAGCTCCGTCCGTCTTGCTGCCCCTAGCCTCGCCTCCTTTCAACTTGTTCACCACTGGGCAGCTGGTTTGAACCCATCCCTCCCTTCAGAGTCATCAGCTCCAGGACTGAGAGCTTCTGGGAGCTGGCGCCCTCCCCACCCCAGCCTCACCCGTCACTCCAGCCATGGCGGACACGAGCAGTCTCCCAAATTTCCCAAGCTCACGCTCACCCCTGGGCCTTTGCACAGCCTTCTTTCCCTGCTTCTCCTCCCTGCTGCTGCTTCTGTCCTGTCGTCTCTGGCTGAAGGGTGATTTAGTTGCAGAACACAGAGATCTGAGACACCCAGCAGGCACAGGAATTCCATCTATAATGGATTTTGCCTGTTCGAAGAGCTGTAAACACCTGTAACATCAAGGTAAGTGAGACCAGCAGGTTTCCGGAAGGGGCGTGATATGGTGGCGGAAGCTGCTGGAATAACAGCTGGGGGCCCTGGCCAGCCTGCTCTTTTCTGCTGACCTGAGCCTGGCAGCATCTGTCCCCCCCCCCCCCCCCCTCCCACGCCCCCTCTTTTTCCTCGCCACCCCGGAACACGGGTCTCCGGCCCATCTGGGTCTAGCCTGACCCCAGCTGGCCATCACCCCTCTCTCCCCTCTGCCCACCCCCCAGCCTCCATCACAGACACCCCATCCCCCCAGTCACCCTGCATAGCTCGGGAGGAAAAGGAGCCACCCCTCCCCTTCTGAGAACTCTGCAACTGTCCCCATCTACCCTCGGAGGGTGGGTGTGCTCACTTACAAAGCCACAGGCGTGGGGGACAAGATTAAGGTCTTCTCTAGCTCCGATGTCCTTGAATCAGAACCTCACCGGGGGATGACGGAAGCGTGGGCAGATACGCCTGGTTCAAATCTTAGGTCAAATCCAGCTGTGTGAGCTTAAGTTGACTTAACCTCTCTGAGATATACTTCCCTAATGAGGTCTCTCTCTCTCTCTCTCTCTCTCTCTCTCTCGGTAGTGGTCATAATTC